>NW_027137453.1:600000-891341 GCF_001889945.1 Aspergillus brasiliensis CBS 101740 | reverse complement strand
CACTGGTCCTCGTTAAGTCCAAAGTAGATTAAGTAGATTGAATGCCAGCTGTTCTGGTGTGACTCACGGGTTCTACACCGTAGGTTTGTCCCATCCACTACTAACTAATGTAGTCTAGTAGCAATTAGTAGCTTTTTAGTCCCAGTGGCGGGAGGGAAGGCGGTGGCAGGTCCTCCGTTCCAGACCGCCGCGGGAAAGAATGGAGAAAGACAATCAATCAAGCAATCTATCTTCGCGCGACGAACGCCATCTCACACACCCGGTGAGCGAAGAGGCGGTGTTTCTGGCGCGTGGCCTCTTGCGCGACTTGTCCTCCCTCCTTTTTGCTAACCTCCTCCTTTACTTTCTCCGGAGGTTGTTGCAACCGTTCATCCTCGGGCCTTCGTCTCATCTGCTTCGATTACGATCCCCTGAAGCAAGACTGATAAGGCGTTAACCGAGTTGATACTGTCTTTGCTTTCTCGCTTCTCTCCCACCACGTCTATAATAGCAATTTTACATACAAACTACATACGCACGCACATCAGTCCCTACAGTACATACATACCTACCCTATATACTCGCGCAATGAATTTGGCCAGAGATACATAATCACAATCGACCTCCTATTCCTATCTTACCCGCCACACTTGTCGAAAAGAGAAAGGTCGCTTTGCGACACGGGGGTCAAAATGACCAGCTGGACCGCCACACAATGGATCCCATGGATGACTCTAATCTCCACCTGGATTGACGGCACAACCGCAGACCCTACTCAGGCGATATGTCCCGCCCCGAGCTGGCAAGTCGCCGAAGCCGAATTCATCCAGTGGCCTCAGTGTCCGGAGACGCGATGGGAAGTGGAGGAGGCCACTTCTGTCCCCGCGACACAACAGTTACTGAAAGCGCCCGAGGAGACGCTCTCCGTTGTGTCCGTGTCTATGGCTTCCTCTTCCTCTTCCTCTCCGAGTGGTGAGAGCAGCGAACGGCCTGATCACGAGCTCGATACCGAGTCGCCGCTGGATAATGCAAATTTCCTGTCGTTCGAGGATTGGAAGAAGCAGAATCTGGCTAAGGTGGGCCAGTCGGTTGAGAATGTCGGCGGGCGCGGCGCTGCTGCTGCCGCTGGGAAGGAAGGGCGACGGCGTCCGACGGGAATTAATAATGCGTTGGATTCGCTGGGCGAGGATGTTGAGATCGAGTTGGATTTCGGTGGCTTTGGGGCTGATACGCCGGAGGCTGCGAAGCCGACGTCTTGGGGCGCTCGTGTGTCGACTGGGGTGACTGGTGAGGAGACAGTTTCTGCTGGGACTGCTGACTGGGATGTGGATTCCCTGGCGCAGGGGGTGCCGCAGGCGGGTGGTGTGTCGAGGTCGAAAGATGCGGGCACAACGTGTAAAGAGCGGTTCAACTATGCGTCGTTTGATTGCGCTGCGACGGTGCTGAAGACGAATCCGGAGTGTACGGGGTCGTCGTCGGTGTTGATTGAGAACAAGGACAGCTATATGCTCAATGAGTGTCGGGCGAACAACAAGTTCTTGATTCTGGAGCTGTGCGATGATATCCTGGTGGATACGGTGGTATTGGCCAACTATGAGTTTTTCAGCTCCATCTTCCACACCTTTCGGGTCAGCGTGTCGGATCGCTATCCGGCGAAATTGGACCAGTGGCGCGAGCTGGGCGTCTATGAGGCGAGGAATACGCGGGAGGTTCAGGCGTTTGCCGTGGAGAATCCTCTCATCTGGGCGCGATATGTCAAGATTGAGTTTCTGACGCATTATGGAAATGAGTTCTTCTGTCCGCTTAGCTTGATTCGCGTGCATGGGACGACTATGTTGGAGGAGTATAAACATGACGGGGAGGTCAGTCGCACGGACGATGTGGTGGCAGATGAAGAGCTCGAGCCTGCGCCGGTGGCTGCTGAGATAGAGACTATCCCGACGGTGGATGTTGCAGCTGCAGCAGGCACAGCAGAGCAGAAGGTAGGCGAACAGACGCCGGAGACTTGCCCGAACCCCGGACCAGACGTCGATGAGACGGTCGTGATGCAGCTTCTGGGGCTGCTTGAGATGTGTAGTATTCATGACTCGCCAGCTGCCGGGTTCGAAGGGACTCAGACGTCTCTCAGTCGCCCGTCAGCTACTGACGCTGCACCGCCTAAGGGCGACGATGCTGCGTCTCTTGGAAACGAAGCTCCGGTCAAGGAGGCAGGGGAGCAGAAAGTGACTGTCATCAGCCCGAATGTTGATTCGGCCGTTTCGTCTGCTACCACCGCTGGTCCGGAGACTACATCGCAAGCTGAAGCCGATAGCCGGTCTACTGGCTTCACCAAGGAAGAGCAAAGCGGAGCTGCGGAAATTACGCGGTCAACAGCAACGCAGCCGCCGTCGGCGAATCCCACTACGCAGGAGTCGTTCTTCAAGTCTGTGAATAAGCGACTACAAATGCTGGAATCTAACTCCAGTCTATCACTACTGTACATCGAAGAGCAGTCGCGGATCTTACGCGATGCGTTCAACAAGGTTGAGAAACGGCAGCTGGCTAAGACGTCGACATTCCTGGAGCAGCTGAACGTGACGGTGCTAAATGAATTGAAGCAGTTCCGCGAGCAATATGATAACGTCTGGAAGAGCGTAGCGCTAGAATTTGAGCACCAGCGCATCCAGTACCATCAGGAGGTGCATTCGCTGAGCGCGCAGCTGGGCGTCCTCGCCGACGAACTGGTCTTCCAGAAGCGGGTGGCCGTCATCCAGAGCATCATGATTCTCTTCTGCTTTGGACTGGTGCTCTTCTCGCGCGGCGCCGTCAGCAGCTACATTGAGTTGCCCAGCATGCAGAACATGGTGTCGCGGTCGTACAGTCTGCGGTCGTCGTCGCCTCCGTTTGGGTCACCGTCCGTCAGCCCGACGTCGTCGGGACGACGCGCCGGCGGCCACCGACGCAACTTGTCCGAGGATTCCCAGGAAGATGGACCGATCAGTCCTACACTGGCATACTCTCCACCGACGCCAGTCTCGGACGTAATGAGCTCGTCGGAAGAGGTAGAGAATCAGAGGGGGGATTCGCTGGCACTGCCGGAGGTGGCGCCACCCCTCCGATCGCGCAGTAGCCCGCCTGACCTCAAGGGAGGCGAGGATTCCATTGAGGAATCATCTAGCCCGGGCGAGTCACCCGTGTCTTACGAAGGGAATGCCGCGGTGACCGAGTCCCAGTGATGCGATACTTGTGGCATGTGGAGCCCGACATGACAGACCAGGTTGCAGTCTAGCCGCGGAATAGAGCGCGGTGGCGATGTCTCGACCGCATGTTTCCAGGCCAACAGCTGCAGATGAGCTTATCTGAGGGAGTGGCTAGCCGGCTGTCATTCCAAAGGAAAGTGTAAATGTGTTTGGTCACGGCAGCAGCTGGTGACGCAGAAAGTCAGAGTGCAGGAGGGATGCCGGGGAATATGTATGTTTGTATGTACACATATTGTAGAGGAGTACGGAGTACAGCTACGCGACATGATGAGACGATGTATATACCCATAACCATTTATGTTGATTTAATTGAATGAATGGCAGATAGCTGAATAGTGTAGTCTACTTAACTATGAAGTAAGCTCATGGACAATGAATGAATGACCTCTTCGGGTGCTGGTAACTGGTGTGGTTGCCATGACAACAATCGACGGGTTTTTCTTGCCTTCAATTCTTATCCTCTTCCCTCCCACTGCCTTCCACTGACTCTTCCTCCACCTCTCTGCTACTTGCTACAAGACTACTCTTTCTTGCAAATCAGACCGCATCCATTTCTCATCAGAAAGATCTTCTGGAATCAGACGAAAGAATCACAATGGACTCTCACCCCCTCACCGACCGCACCAACACTCACCTCGTCCAAGACACGGACAAGTTGAACGAGCTCAAGGCCGCCCCCGCCAAGATCAACTCGATGGAATATCATCGTCAGGTATTGCAGGGCAAGTTGGAGGATGGCGACAAGTGAGTTCCTACCCTCTTGGCTACCCTGGCCATCTGAATATGTGTCTGACTGTTGTTGCAAAGGAACCAAGCAAGCTACGTCTCTCCCTCGGATGATATCATGAGTCCGTGCTCCAAGAAGTTGAGTGACTTGAAGGGCAAGCGGTTTAAGAAGTACGTCTCCAATCTTTGCTAGACTAATGAATTGATCGATGCTAATATACTGGTGTTTGTGTAGTGCCGGCAAACCCCAGTCCCTCTTCGCCAAGCTCGGCAAGAAGAATTTCGAACAGCAGTCGTCGGCCGAAGCTAATCGTCAGAAAGAAAACACCGAGGCATGATTTAGTCGATCATCTCCGGGTCGAAAAAGAAAGGATTCATCCTTCGGTGTTTGCGCCGGTCGCAGGACGCCGATCGATGAATGATCCAATAGCCGGAGTGATTAGATGTGCCTTCTGTTGTTTTTCTTAATCTGCATTGGTTTTGTGGCTTTGGCTTCTGGGTCGGTTTGTGGTGTTTGTTGGTTCGGTTTGGATTGATTGGGTTTTATGAGAAAATCAAGGCTCGATATGGGAATTCGGCCATGCTTTATGCTTTTTTCTGCTTACACTTTTACTTCTTATTGCTTTTTGCTTCACATCAATCGACTGATTGATGATTTCTTCATATTGTTTAACTCTGGACGGTTAATGAATGCAATGCGTGAATGTGCTGCTGCTGACTCATCGGCCGATCAGCCGAGGTTCGGTCGGCTGCTTCTCCGCAACTTCGATTCTCCGCATTACTGGCCCTCCACTTATAATCAGCCCATTCTTCCTATCTTCATAAACTATTATTATCTTTCCATCCATTCCATATAATTCCTACTTTCAACATCAATTCTAGTATCCACAGTAGTCCCATCATGTCCGCCTCCACCCGCATCCCCGTCATCGCCCAACCCTTTGTCAGCGACCGGGCCAAGCGGACTCTCGACCAGGTATATACTCCCCCCTGCAACACCCACCCCATACCTCTCAACCCCATACTAAATAAAAACAGGTCGAACAATTCGTCGAAAAAGAATGCATTCCCTCCGAGCCCATCTTCCGCGCCCAACTCGGCACCGGCGAGCAACGCTGGTCCACGTACCCAGCCATCATGGAAACCCTGAAACAAAAGGCCCGCGAACAAGGCCTCTGGAACATGTTCCTGCCCAAGAACCATTTCGCGCAGGGCGCCGGGTTCAGCAACCTGGAGTATGGGCTGATGGCAGAGTACCTGGGCAAGAGCACGATTGCGTCCGAGGCCACGAACAATGCCGCCCCGGACACGGGCAATATGGAAGTCCTGGCGAAGTATGGCAATGAGCAGCAGAAGCGCGAGTGGTTGGAACCTCTCCTGGAAGGGAAGATTCGATCGGCGTTCCTTATGACGGAGCCGGAGGTCGCGAGTAGTGATGCTACTAATATCCAATTGGATATTAAGAGGGATGGGGATGAGTGGGTGCTTAATGGATCTGTATGTCCCTCTTTCTTCTTTCCCACTTACCACCACAAGAATACATGGGAAAAGGAGGATGATGATACTAATGCTGGTATGTATGATAGAAATGGTGGTCCTCCGGCGCCGGCGACCCCCGCTGCGCCATCTACCTCGTCATGGGCAAGACGGACCCAACCAACCCAGACCCCTACAAGCAACAATCCGTGATTCTCGTCCCCGCGCACAACACCCCGGGCATCACGGTCCACCGCATGCTCACAGTCTACGGGTACGACGACGCACCCCACGGCCACGGCCACATCACATTCAAGAACGTGCGGGTGCCCGTCTCCAACATCGTGCTCGGCGAAGGCCGCGGCTTCGAGATCATCCAGGGCCGTCTGGGCCCAGGCCGCATCCACCACGCGATGCGCACTATCGGAGCGGCCGAAAAGGCCCTGGAGTGGATGATCGCGCGGATCAACGATGAGAGAAAGAAGCCCTTCGGGCAGAATCTGTCGTCGCACGGTGTGATCTTGGAGTGGGTGGCGAAGTCGCGGATTGAGATTGATGCGGCCAGATTGATTGTCTTGAATGCGGCGATTAAGATCGATCAGGGGGATGCGAAGAGCGCGTTGAAGGAGATTGCTCAGGCCAAGGTCATGGTGCCGAGTATGGCCTGTGGGGTTATTGATCGCGCGGTGCAGGCGTATGGTGCGATGGGCGTGTGTCAGGATACGCCCCTGGCGTATATGTGGGCGTGGGTGAGGACGTTGAGGATTGCGGATGGGCCTGATGAGGTGCATTTGTTGCAGATGGGCCGCAGGGAGAATAAGAGTCGGAAGGAGGAGGTTCGGAGGAAGTTGAAGTGGCAGGCGGAGGAGGCCGAGAAGTTGTTGAAGTTCACTGGGGGGAGGAGTCGGCTGTAAGCTTCATCTTCATCCTATATATATCCCATTAAATGGTCTGGATGTGGGTGAGGGTGGTATAGGGATAGTAGTACTAGTTTGAATTGTGCAAATGCAATGCAATAGTCTCATGAATCATATTCATCATGCACCGTCCCGACATAGGAACTGCTCTAAGTAATAACGGATAATAACAAAAGGATATACGAACGTCCATCCCCCTTTCTCCTCCTTCCCTCTATTTCCCTCCCCTGCCCACGTACTAAATCAAGTAAATAGTACGCCCATCATAACTAATACCATAGTCATAGTGTAGTGTGATAATGCAACCCTAACTTTTCCCATCCAAACATGATTGACCAAAAGAAAAAAAAGATAGAAAGAAGAAACAATAGACTCGCCCGCGAGCAGCTCAGCTAATAATCTTCATCCGCCGTATTCTTGCGCACCTTCTTAGCCCGCCGCTTATTCGCCTTGAAATGCTTCTTCGACGAACCTGCCCGCACCTCCGACACATCGACTCCCCGCTCCAGTGCAACCATCATGCGCTCCTTACGACCTGTGAGCTGCTTCCGCATCTCCTGGCCCTGCTCCGTGTACTGAGCATTGAAAGGAAGGGTGAGACGCCCCGTGGTGGTCTTCGCACCAGGGCCGAAGAAGCCCGTGTCGAGATTGCGGGACCGCGCGCCCTTCTCGACCGGCTTGAGGAGAGCCAGCAATTCGGGATCGACGACTTCCTCGTTCTGGAGCATTTTGGCGAGTTGGGCTTGTCGGCGGGCTGGCAGGTGGGCCATGTCGTAGAGGTCTTTGTTGAATTCATTGGGGTCAATGGGGTCGGCGCCTTCGGGCGTGGGCGGGGGGTGGCAGAAGAGGAGCTTGCCGTTGACGTAGTCCTTGAGGATGTAACGAGCTGCGCGGGACTCGTCGGGCTGGCCCTGGCCCGTGGTGGCGAAGCCGCGAGCGCGCGCATAGGCACGCAGGAGCTCGTGGGACGTGGGGATACCAGTGCCGCCTTCTTCGATGGGGCGAGTATTAATCTTCACGCCATAGACGTTCTCGAGGAAGTGCTTGGGAACGCGTTGGGCGACGAGAGCGGCCGGGCCGGTGAACTCGCGCTGCTGGTCGATGGGGAGCACACCGTTGACGACGAGCTCGGCCTTGGTGGTGGCGAAGTTGGGGAAGACGAGACCGGGACAATCGCAGAGCATGATCTCGGGAGACAGGTAGAGTGTCTGGAAGTGCTTGGTCTTACCGGGGGTGGCGGAAACGGAGACCTTCTTGGCACCGAGCAGGGCGTTGATCGTGCTGGATTTACCGACGTTGGGGTATCCGACCAGACCGATGGTGGTCTTCTTCTTGACCGGACCCTCAGGCGAGTCGTTGTCGGGCAGAGTGTCGGGGGTGTTGGAGAGGAAGAGCTCTTCCAGTTCTTCCACGTTGAGAATCTCTGTGCGCCGGGAAGAGCTCGAGCTGGCGCTGGGGTTGAGTTCGAGACCACCGTCGTGCTCTGCCTGGGGCTCTTCACCATCCTTGATGTCCAGAGACTTGGCACCTTCGGCCAACTGCTCCTCCTCGGGAGTGTCCTCTTCGCTCTCGTCCTCCGAGTCGAGGTCCTGCTGGAGGCGTTCGTTGCGCTCCTTGGCCAGATGGGCGGAGAAGAAACGGAAACTGATGTTCTGGCGCTCGAAGTAGTCAGCCCACATGGCACGTTGGGCCTCAGTCAACATGTCGGCCTTGTTGACAAGCAGCAGGTTCTGCTTCTTGGGGTCGATCTCCTTGACGTAGCATTCCAAATCCTCGGAACGGTAGAGCAGCGGGTTACGGGCATCGACAATCTGGACCACCAGGTCGGAACGTTCAATGACACGCCACAGCTGGCGCCAGACCTCCAAGTTGCGCTCGAAAGGTGTCATCAACAGATCCTGGTTCTCCTGCAACTCGGCCAGTCCACGACGCCAGTTCAAGAAACTCTCGCGCTCCATCAACTCCAGTTGCTGGCGGGTGGTGGACTGGTCCCACTTGGGCCGACGGGGAACCGTCAGACGGTTTTTGTTCTGCTTGTGCTTCTTCACGGCGGTCTTCTCTTCGGCAGCGGACAGCAGGTAGGGGTTCTTCTGATCGGTGTGAATGATCTTGACGTTGTTCATCTTCTCGGCGGTGAAATCGGTGCCGGCCAGTTCGGCGGTACTGAGGAACTCATCGAGGGCGGCCTGCTCAGTGATACTGCGCATCTTCACCCAGGCAGCTTCGGTGGGAGCGTTGGTGATGTAGGTCTCGCCCTTTTCGTTCTTGCGGGCAATGCCGGCATTGTGCGAGGCCTTTTTCATGGAGGAGGCCTTGCCTTTGCCGAAACGGTCGTTCATCAGGCTGTTGCCCAGCCCGACGGAGTTTTTGGATTTAGCTAGCACCATGATGACGGTTGTCTCTGTACCTGTGGGGGGATAATGGAAGGAAGAGACACCAGCGATGGTGGGAGATGAAGAGAAGAAGAGAAGAAGTGAAAGAAGATTATTAAGAAAGGTTTGATAAAAACCCAATCGGGCAATTTTCGTCGAACCCCGCGCGGATAAGATAAGGCTGACTCAGCACTTTTTGGGAATCATTTCAGAGCAACGATGCAAGTTGTAATGATAGAAAAGAAGATATAGACAACAGTCAAGATCAGTAGAATCTCTCTCTATACCTTGAAATCCAACAGCATCCACGGTGGTGGTGGTGAGGACCCTTCGCGATAAGCGGCACGTGACCGTCCCACGACCGCGATTTTTCTGCCGAAATTCAGTCCAACATTTAATCTTCATCTTTGAGCGTCATTCTCACCATCACAAGTATATCCCCTCTTTCCTCACTCTTTCCCTGAGTATCTCTCCCGGATCACCGGTTACCGCCCAAAATGCCTCCCCGGAAGCAGTGGATGTACGTTGCCCCTTCACATCCCCCCAAATTCAATCTATTCCAATCTATGTACCCAACTAACCCGCCCACAGCGACAAGAAATCCGCAACCACCTACCAACTCTTCCACCGTTCTCAACATGACCCTCTCATTCACGATCCCACCGCTGACGACCGCGTTCTGCACCCTGTCTACGGTCCCCCCATCACCCCCAGTGAATCTTCCTCCGCCTCCAAGCACCGCGGCCAAAGTCTCGCTGAACTAAACCAAACCTTCGGCGGAGCCACGCGCAAAAACGAAGGTGAAGCCGCCAACTACGGCATTTTCTATGATGACTCGAACTACGACTATATGCAGCACTTGCGCGAGCTGGGCACCGGCGCCGGCGACGCTTACTTCGTTGAAGCCAAGACGAAGGGCAAGGACAAGGGCAAAGGAGTGAAGCTGGAGGATGCTTTGCGACAGGTGTCGCTGGATGATGGACGGAGCGAGTTTGGTGGCGCCGAAAGCGTCTACAGCCATGACATGCGCTCGACGGCGTCTTCCTACGTGCGCAAACCCACCTACCAGGACCAGCAGAACGTGCCCGATGCCATTGCGGGATTCCAGCCGGATATGGACCCGCGGTTGCGCGAGGCCTTGGAGGCGCTGGAGGACGAGGAATACGTGGATGAAGATGACGAGGAGGATGTTTTCGGCCAGTTGACTACGCGGGCAGAGGAAATGGACCAGGGCGATTGGGAGGATACCCTCTTCGACGACGTCGAAGAAGAAGACGATGGATGGGAATCCGATGCGACAGAAAAGGCCCCCGTGCAGATGGATACCACGGCTGCAAAGGCCCGCTACCAAGCCTCGGAGCAGGAGGACCAGCCCGGCGAGCTTCCCGGACACGATGAGCCCGCGCCCGACATGCACCCCGAAGACCAAGGCTGGATGCGCGAATTCGCCAAATTCAAGAAAGACGCCAAGGTCAGCAAGACCGCCGGCGTCCCCGCCGCCCCTCCCAGCGTCGTCCCCTCCCAGCAGGGCAGCACGCTCGCCTCCACCGTCTTCACCGTCGGAGGCACCCCCATCCGGCGCAAGAAGCGCAAGGGCGCCCTCACCAACCCCTCCGCCTACTCCATGACTTCGTCCGCTCTCGCCCGTACAGAGGGTCACCGTCTTCTCGATGACCGCTTCGAGCGCGTCGAGGCCCTCTACTCCCTTGACGAGGAGGACGAGTTCGACGACAGCATGTCCATGGTCAGTGGTATGACCGGCATGACCGGCATGACTGGTGTATCGGGCATTTCGACCGCTTCGTCGCTGGCACCGAGTCTCGTTGATGCGAACGGCGAGGCCGTGCGCCCCTCCCACAACTTCAACAACATCATGGATGATTTCCTTGCTGGGTGGGACGACAAGACGAGTGCCCAGGCTAAGCGGAAGGGCGCCAAGGCGAAGCGTGGAAAGAATGGTAATGAGGCGATCGGCATTCGCATGCTGGATGAGGTTCGGCAGGGATTGGGCCCTGCTAGGGTTAATGGAAAGTTGTCGGGGAGGGCGTAGAGCTGGCCCCCTTCCCCTTCTCTCCATCTCTTCATTTTTCCTGAGAGTAAGTGAGTGGCTGAGTGAGTGGGTATTGAGTGATGGGTATGGCTTGAATGATTGCAACGATACCAATTTATCTATCATTTGGTGGGAATCAAAAATGCGGGATTTGGCGTTATGGTGTGTGCATGTATTGCGTGAGATGATTGCATTGCTTGCCTGGTGATAGACTATTTATTCTATGATTTTATCATAAAAAGTTTCGGGGTTCATACTACCTACTTGATCATCACTGTTGAATTGCCTGATGTAGTGACTCTATCTCATACTACTGTACATTCGATATAATTATACACGGGGTATACTATCTATCTATCTATCAAATACATCGCATCACACATGACCCATATATACTAGGCATGGTATACTATAATGCACCTCCTACCTTCTCTACAATCCACATCGCCAACCTCACCTTCCAACTGACCCTCCTCTCCGTCCTTCTCAAATCCTCCCGAGAGATAGCCTTCGCATCCTCCTGCAGCCACTCCGTCTCGGCGCCCAACTTGCGCTTCAGCTCTGCATCGCCCGTGACGACGAGCGCCCCTACCTCCAGATCCAGACTGTAGCTGCGCTTTGTGTAGTTACTGCTCCCCACGAAGGTCAGACTGGGATGTTCCTCTTTGGGGAGGGTAATCCAGAGGCCCTTAGCATGGTAGGTCCAACCACCGGGTTGGCCAACGGTGCCGCGGCGCCATTCTTTCAGCTGGATGGAATTGGTGCGCTGGGCTTCGGCGACGCGGTCGAGGAACCGCGCGGACAGGTGCGTATATGCGGCCGGCAGCATACCGGAGATACCGGGGGAGCCGTAGAAGCCGTTGGCCCATGGGGAGGCGGTTAGGACGGTGCCTCGCGTGGTGGAGTCGGTGTGGGAGGTGGAGGTGCTGGCGATGAGGAGGGAGGAGAGGACGGGGTGGATGTTGAAGTAGCCGGCTGTGAAGAGCCAGCGGGCCCCGGAGAAGGCGGGCGAGGTGGACAGGAGACGGAGGATGGTGGTCACGGCGGGGAATTCGGTCGAGGTGTCGTTGGCTTTGAAGAGAGAGGTGAATTGCGCTACGGGGTAGATGTAGGTTTGGTCGGGAGATTTGGGTGGCAGAGTGGATTGCTTTTCTGAGGGCTGGATGAGCGGGTTCAGGACGGTGGATGAGTAGGCGATGAAGTCCTCCGGGTGGTCGAGAGGTGAAGGCGCGCCGTTGGATGTGGGCCAATTGAGGAGGTAGCCAGCGGCGTTTTGAGAGTCTGGGAGGACTTGGAAGCTGAGACTGCATACTGCATTGTGAATGCGGGCGTAGTAGTCGGTCAGTTCCTTAGAGTGGAAGACATGGTACCGGTCCAGGCGGTTCGTGAAGTAGTCGCTGGACAGATTTGCTCTGGGTTTCTGTCAGCGTCTGTGTAGGATCTCTGGAGCATCATACATACCCTGACAGAATGATCTCCTCGTCAAAGCCGTACAGCTTCATGTGCTGAAGACCCCAGCCCTCATTGATCCGACGAGGCACCCATTTCTTCTTGAACCCGGTCAGATTGGGTGTGTGGAACATGCGAATTTCCACTCTATCAGCACCATATTTCGCAACCAAAGACGATAGCAGCGACGCGCATGAAGGGTTGGGCGTCTCGCGCGTTCCTCGTAAAGCATCCGTGAGGATGGAGACCTTGAGCTCGGGGTTTGCACCGAGAGCCTGGTCCAACGTTTCGATTAGGTCATGCTCCGTCTTGCCGATATACAACGTCGAGAGGTAGATACGCTTGCGTGCTTTTTTGATTTTATCCTAGAAATTGGCACATTCTCGAATTAGTCGCAAGTCCACGACGGTTAAAGTCCGAGATATCCCCGTACCTTGAGCGTGCTGTAGAAGCTAGCCGGGGAGTCCAGAATCGTAATGCGTGACGCCGGAACCTCAAAGCACGGCGAGATACGATCCAACTCAGTCGTGATGCTCCCTAACGGCGACGCAACAGAGGTCGCAGGCGAGCTGGAACTGGCATGGCAGGTGTTGGCCGAGAATTTGCGCTCGTATAGTAGGACCCTTCGGGCAGCTGGTTTGCGCGCAGCACATCGCAGGGTGTTACCCCCAATTCGTCCGAACATGATCCCTCCCAAGCTGAGCTCGAAGCAGCGACAGACCCACGAGGAACCAAATGTAATTGCTGAAGTGCTATTGGAGAAAGTAGAAATATTGAAATCGAAGGACGAGCGGATGCTGCAAACCCGACAAACAGCGACCCGCGCTAGACCGGATCGGGGCGGCTTCGACCTCCGGGCGGAAAGCGAGCGACGCAAGAGTCGAAGTCGAACCCGACCTGTTCTCAGTTTCCAGCCATTGCTGCCCCTTTCGCTGCTCTGCACACAAGATGTCGACCATTCTTCGGACGCTGCGCAATCTGAGACGGATTGGCTTCAAGGTGAGCTTTTTTACGGTCCTTCCGGGGGGCATTACGGACGAGTTGCTAACTGCATCCCCTCACAGGAATATGGCCACCAAATGCAGGTATGCTTTCGATTGCTGGGAGAGAGAAGCTTGTGAAGGAGTGAAATTGGATACTGACGAGACGTGCTATCTGCTGTAAATAGTACATTGGTGAGTGGATTGCTGGCAAGGGATCATGGCAGCTAGACTAACGCTATGCGATTCTAGGTGATACCAAGGCCGGTACCTTGATCGGTGTTGACCGCTACGGCAACAAGTACTTCGAGAACATGGAGGAGGAGCTTCCTCGTGGGTGAAGCTGATCCTGGGTCCACGATTTTCGCTGACCGTGCATAGTCCGGACACGCTGGGTCGACTACAAGGAGAAGGAATACGACCCCACGCAGATTGAGCCTGGCTGGTGAGATTCTTCGCGGTTGATTGTTTGTATATGTCGCATGCTGACTTTGCCAGGCACGCCTGGATCTCCTACATGGTGGATGCTCCCCCCACTGCCGACAAGATCATGCAGACCGGTGTCCGCAGCTGGGAGCTGCCTGAGCACAGGCCCAACTTGACCCTCAGCCGTGCTGCTTTCAAGACCTACTCTACGTGAGTTATCGAACGAATTGCTGGTTTAAATATCGAAGGCTAACCGAGTACAGTACCCGCCCCAAGTACTCTGCCTGGACTCCCGTTGCGGCCCCCCGGTAGATGTCGGTAGAGCGTTGGCCTAGCAATCAGACCATGTTCGAAGATGTGTAAATAAATAAGATGTCCTACTTTCCGTTTGAACCATCGCGATTGTTCACAATTAGTATCCCCATTGACCTGCCAGTTCTATACAGTAGTCCGTAATCTAATTATGCACATGAGGATATCACCGAGGTATCACAGCAACCAAATGCCAAATTCAAATGTCACAAACCAGCTCCCTTGACGCTTGTAGATACAATAATCAGAGAACGTATATACCAGAGCCGATGTTGGACCAGTGCCGGATGGGTCGTCGGTCTTCGAGCTCTATACACCACCACAGGACATCCCTCAACTTTTGGATCTGACCCTCCGCCTCATACGCGCGGGAAAGTGCGTACCATGCCTCGGAGTTGTCCCATGCACTGCCGCGCTTGGTCAACCCGGACAGCAGGCCAAAGGCACGCTCGCGGGCCGCGATGCGGTTCAGGAGTCGAGGCTCCTCATCGTCCGAATCCGGAACGGTTTTGGCCTGCGGCTTTTCCGCCTGACTTGACCGCTTCGCATCGTCTTCGGATGACGGTTTGCTTGGATTGCTCGGAGACAGCGAAAGCGTTGATACGCCAGCATCGAGCCGGGGCTTTGGTGGTTGTAAAGGCATCTTCTTTTCCCAGACGTCGAGGAGCAGATTTGACAAACCAACAGTAGCCTTCGGATGATCCGCATAATGGAGAAGCGCCGTCTCGAAGTGCTCCATTGCTTCATGCGGGCGAGCCTGGTCAATGGACTGGAGACCGCGTTCGGCGTAAACATCTGCCCATAGTTCATCAGTGCTTTTGGGAACGCCCCATCCACGCTCCCTAAACGCTCTAGCGGAGGTCTCTTGTGACGCCACAAGAGCTTCGAAGCGCGTCACCTGCTTGGCTGCTTCCTCGCATGCCTCATGCGCATCCTCAAAAGACGATGCCCGGCGATAGAGCCCAGCGATAAGCAGCCAAACCTTGATGAGGATGCACAGGCCATGCTTTTGGGCCTGAGTAGGCGGGACCTTGGTCACCGCCCTGGTGGGAGAGTCGAAAGCGTACGATGTAGGTAGTCGGATATCCTGCTCCGGTGGTTGCTTGGAATGCCCAGCTGGAGCTGGTGGTTGGTTGTACTTCATATTGTGAGCGATAGGCCCCAATGGCTGCTTTGCGCTTTGCGGCTGGGCTGCTGCGTCCGACACGGCCAGTCCGACCATGTCTGGGACGGGATTGCCGGCTTCAGGCCCAGCCTGAGTCCCGGTATCACCGTTGGCATGACTCGAATTGGCATTTTGAGCATCATCTCCCTTCCTCAGAGTATTGCTCCTTTTACGGGCTTGACGTGAGTCTGTTCCCGGGACGGCTGAGTTGTCGTTTAAAGCAGGCTTCTCTCCATCTGTGACCTGTATCGCCGGCGCCGCATCTGCAAAGGCCGAGTTGTCTGTCTTGGGCTCCTGTCCAAACTCTGTCCTCCGGTCAGGAGCGCGGGGCCCCTTGTGCCGTCCAAAGAGGCTGCCGCGGAGGCTTTTCACAGTCCCAGCAGAGCTTTTCGGGGGAACAAGGTGATCACTCTTGGTATTGGTATTGGCCTTCTCGTTCCCTTCGAGGTCTAAAGAGCGGAAGAGTGTGGCGAACAGACTGAGGAGCTGGTCGCTATGATTGACAGCAGCTCCAGGGCCCTCGACAAGTTCAACAAACGCCAGCTGGGTCATCCGTGTCTCAATGATACGCTCTTTCTCGCGGACTCGTAGCTTATCGATGAGCTCATGAGTGATTCCCGCGATCTGATCTTGAGGAGATTGATTCTGCTTCTGCGGTCGTCTGTCGCTATGAGCGAGGGATGTCACCGTAGCGGGGAACTGCTCAAATGCGGCTTCACACGAGCGTTCGGCAATGTCGAAGTCCTGCTTCGCGGAAAGAAGAAGAGCAAGCAGATGCCACATAGGCACCAGATCCCTCTCCCGGGCAAAATCGGCTTGGCCTGCCTTATGCTGTGCATCGGATGTCAACGCCGACTTGACGTAATCGATGGCGCCGTCTAGATCCCGGTTCTCTGCCAAAAGAACAGCCAACGTATATAGAGAGGAGCAGTTGGACTCGTCTTCGAGCTCCGGGGCTAGACTTCTCTCTAAATAGTCAATGGCTTCGGCCCGGATGTCGTCGCGATCCTCGTTTACGGGAGTCCAGTAAGCCCAGTTAGCAAGCCCGATACCAATTCCCCTGTACGCTGCAGCGATGTCCGACGGAGGGACGGCCTGGGAGCTGGTCGAGCTAGTTTCAGGAGTAATAAGAGTCATGCCCTGCTCTTCATCATCTTGTACATGTTTCTCGGTGAATTCCTTCAGGAGAGATGTGAGGTCCTTTGCTTTCTCGGCGTCTTTCTCCGAGCCAAAGCAACTCAGCATCGTGATACCCTCCGACACGGTGCGCAATAGGATGCCATCATTCTCCAGATCTCCGTACTCAGCCCCCTTTGCCGCCCGTTCTTTGGCACTTGTGACAATTTCGATATAGGAATCGAGCGCCCTTAAAGCAAGATCGTAGTCTGCGAGTGAACAGTGCACGTGGAACAGACGCCGCAGAATCAAGTGTGAGTGATATGTCTTGGTAGCAGCGCGGTAAAGGATCTATGGTTATCAGCAAGTTGTTTTCCGTCACTCAGTTCCTTGGATTGAAAGCTTACATCAAGAACGTTTCTGCCGACAGCATTCTGGCCACCCTCCCCAAGCTCTTCGTCCGACCAACCGGCACCGCAAAGCACCTCCCAGTTCTGGATTACTTGTTCAACCCAAGCCTCGACTTCCGGGTTGCTGGACTCAGCCGTAGGGAATTTTGTTTCGCGCAGAATACTAGCTTCACAAAGCGACTCAACGCGTCGGATTTCACTGGCGAGCTGCGGGCGTTCAGGGCCATTTGCCGGAGGGCAATACGGCAGGCCCTGTTGCAGGATACTGGATAGCAGGTTGTAGTACGACTTCCATGTTGGTGATTTCGAAACCGGCTCGGTAGTGCTGTCCATAAGCATGCCTTGCGGTAAGGTCATTTGCTTGACTGACGGATGAGACGCCCACAGTCTGAAAAACCCTAACGCCGTGGCTATCGTTTGAGCATTAGCAGCGGCAAGGTCTCTGCTGGCTTGCTCGTATGCCAATGAGGCACCCTGGCCCAATAGCTTCTCGGACCAGTAGAGAAACTGTGAGCTGTTTGTAGAAGATTGGAGCTGACTATTCACCCATGGCGTAAGCGAATGAAGGGTCTCCAGAGCGCCTTCGGGATCGGAGGTCATGCGCTGTGCAGAACCTATCCATGGATTAGCATGAGTAGCTTCCGAGATCTTCGCTGTGGATCACACGCACCCTTGAGATAACACGCTTTGACGAGACATGTTTTGGTCCACGGCGAGAGCTCTTCCCCTGCCTGCTCGAGCTCACTCACGGCTTCTCCAAAATCTTGAGGGAACCGGGCAGCTGCCAAGCCTAGCTCATTGACAGTCCAATGTACCCATCCCAAGCAGACCTGCGCCTGAAAGACTTCTTGCTTCGATCCTTCTGCTCGGTTGACGGTGGATAGGAGTGACGGAATCAGGTCATGGAGACCGGAGGCGGAGGAAGGGCGAGGGGTGGAAGGATGCTTTTGAAGGTGTGAGGCCAGCTGGTATTCAGCGCTGGCGACTTCGAGAAGACCTATGGCATCCCTATTAGTCCATCTGCTAGCCGGCCAGTATTTCCGGGGAAAGGCAAGTTGGCATTACATGTTCTCTGCGGAGCATGTTTGGTGACCTTTCGAATCAACTCCGGAACTTCTTCCCACTTATTCTGGCAACGCGCATTGTCCAGGGCCGTAACATAGCGATGCCCCTTATCAGAGTCACGACCCTACATGTGTGGTAATCGGTGCCTCGGTCAGCGGGAGGCATGTGGTGGCAGATTGAGGGGGGAAGCTTCCACAAGGTAGCCATTGGGATGTTCCCAGGGGGAGGAGAGGATGAGAAGCCACCACTTACAGTCATGATTGAGAAAGGTCAGACAGAGACGGAGGGATCAGTGATTTACAATCGGAGGGAAGAGAAAGAAGCAGCGTCCATAACAGGGACGAATGCCCACTCGAGGCAGCAGCAGAGAATCAAGATAATATGGCCCGTTGACGGCGGAGACCATCTTAAGGGGAGACCCGCCGTAACGTACGTAATGTCTCGTATTATTGCCCGAGGCTTCATGTGGTCCGAGCGTCGCAGCCAAAAATTTCCCAGAAATTTGGATATTTGGAACATCGCTCAATCTTGCGCCAGACCCGTCAATTGCTTCCCCGCGGTCGCTTGTGCAAATTCGCCCTCGTGAAGATGGCCTACATGTCCATGTCCCTCCATGCCGTCAACCACCGGTTGACCAACGTGCCCGTCAAGCAACTGCCGCATCTCGCATCATGCCTCGCATCTTCTATCAGCAATTGCGGGGAGCTGCTGTCAACTCCCCAGAGCCAGAAGTCAGGCAAGACAGACTCGGACAATGCCGTTCAGGTTCATAAGCTCATTACTCGCTTGGGGAGTCTGCTGCAGGACCGCACGTATGAAGGTCGCTGGACCGCGGTGGTGCTTGTGAAGGCGCTGGTTGAGGCTGGGCAGTGGGAGATTCTACGCTCGAGCGAACCGTTTGTTCGCGGGTTGATCAGCATTTTGGGTGTAAGATTCTCTCAATGTAGAGAATATTGCTTGGAATACCCTTACTGACCTGCTGCGAATAGAAATCCGATCCCGTCTCTACGAAGAAAATGTGCATCATCACCTTGACTCGCATCTTCCACCTGACCTACCAATATCCGACCCTCGTTCGCGAGATCACTACTCCGGCTCTACCAGGCTTCGTTACTTCTGCGCTGAACCTAATCTCCGTCAAGCCATCTTCTGAGCCCGTCCGGAGACTCAAGCCGAATACCCCCTTTGTCGAGGTTGTACTCCAGGCAATCAATGAGCTGATCGCAAGGCACCCGACTATCTTCCGCCCGTTCACCGCGCAGATTCACAGTCTCCTTCAGGTCATCATCGGATCCACGTCGCCCACGTTCCCGGAACATGTGCTAGAAATTGCTCAGCGGCTATTCATCTCTCTCCACAACTGCGCCCCGAAGAACACCGGCGGTGACGAATGGAAGACCGCTTGTCGCATGACCATTACCTCGGTGCACGCGACCTCGTCCTACGTTCTGAGAGCCGTTATGGAACAGTGGGAGTCGTTCGACCCGTCACTGCGATCGTTGTCGCAACCGCAGAACTACAGCCAGGAAGTGGGTAACGGTCCCGACGCTTTGGGGCTTGAGGGCTGGCAGGGTCTGAATTCTGGTGTCAACCGGCTGGTTGTGCTTTTGCGCTTGCTTTCTGGATTCGTCGGCACCGCTACTGCTTCCACCGTGACCATCCCGGTGGGAGCGATCCTGGATCTGACGGCCCGATTGAACATGGTGGTGTATCCCTCCGGTGGCAGCGACATCCAAGCCAATCCCCAGATTGGCCGCGCGGAGCGAGAGCAGTTGCTCACCGAACTTCCTCGCATCCACATCGCGTGTCTGAAACTCCTCCTTCACCTGGTTAACGCCCTCGAAACCAGCGCCATTCCCGTCGCACAAACCATTCTGGAGCAGGCGCTGTGGGTTTTCCGTGCAGAGCAATTCAGCCGCGATGTCCGCACCGCCGTTTACGATCTGATCAGCGCCTTGCTCACACGCCTCGGCCCCTCCATGACCAAGCAGAGTGTGTCTTCCCTGGCCTCCATCATCCGCAAATGCTGCCACGACCTCCTGCCTCCCGCCGGCAACCAGACTACAGCCACCGAGAAGCCCGACCCCAAGTCGAAGAACAAGTCCAGCCAAGCCACCGTGAACGCCGACTCCTTCTTGAACCCCGGACTGAAGCAAGTCCGTCAGACTAGCTCTTCCTCGTCCTTCCCTGACCTCACACGTGCTGCCTCCGAGCTCCTCGCCGCCACGCTGACGCACACCCCGTCCGAGTTCCTGTCCCCGGCCCTCCGCGCCGAGGTCGACCGCACCATCATCCTGACCTCGGACAAGAACGCCATGCTGGCTAGCGTCCTCAACCCCTTCCCAGCCATGCAAGGCCGTGGCGTAGGCATCAGCATCCTTCCCTTCCTGGCGCGCAGCTATCCCGCCGAAACAGAAGTGGAAAGCCTCATCCGCCCGCGCATGCCCGTGCTGATGAACGGCCCGACAGCCAACGGCTACTTGCCCATGGATGACGACGAAGACGAAGATGAAGACGAGGCGGCAACTACCGCAGTCCCCGCATCTACAGCAACCGGGTTCCTCAAGCCCACTGCCACCCCCACCCTCCAGCACCACGACATGATGGACGTGGAGAAGGATATCCCCTCGCCACCCAGCAAACGCAGCTACACCGACGAAGTTGAAGTCGCCGGACAGCCCTCGGCACCATCTGCTGTCCCCTCATCAACGACGACGACGGCTAGTCCCGGCTCACAAAGCAAAAAGCCCCGGTTTGAAGCTGCTGCGATTACCCAGCCTCCTCTGGACGCAGCCTCCCCGGCGACTTTCACCGGCACAGCCGCTATCTCTGTCCCCACGTCGTCTATCGCCGGACCGGCTCCGGTGCAGACGCTGAAACCTGCTTTGAGTTCTGTTGCGAAGCAGCCGTCTACCTTGGCCGCGGCGGAAGCAGCCGAGGATGAGAGCGATGATGAAATGCCCTCTTTGAATGTCGACCCGGATACGGATGACGAGGATGAGGATGAGGAGTAGATGAACGATTAAGGGAGATATGTCTGTACTATATACTATATAAAAGTTAAAAGTGTAGCGATTATTCAACGGTTCAATAAGCATGATTAATCCGGAAATCACCGGTTCTTATATCCAACACACAAATCCAGCGCATACTGACTGCATGTCTAATTCCATCTCCAAATAACAGAGACAAGTCCAAATCACATCCAAATCTTAACTATCTATGTACCCCCGCCATCTATGCTCTATTCTAGCTCTACATTGACTAGTATATAGTGTATATACACCAACTCACCAACTCACCCGAAGACCAACTATATAAACATCAATAAACCCTCCACCCCCTATTCCAAAAAACCCCACCACCATCCCACCTCCCAAACCACTTCCCACTCCACCACCACCACCCCCTGTCGGCATCGTCCACCCCCACCCCCAATCCCCTCAACAAACTCACCGGCAACGGCTCCGTAAACCACAGCCCACCCCTCGCAAAATCCTCCACCACCGACCCGCTCGTCCCCAACAGCCAAGCCACCGCAAACACGGCATTACAGGTCCGTCTCATCGGACGCGGCATCCATAACCAAAGCGGTGGAGAAATCACCCCCTGAACGAGGATTCCTACCGCCTGGAGGATAAAGAACCGGAACGGGCCCGCAAGGGGATGAGTCTCGCGGTTCTGGGCGTAGCTGCCGGAGGCGTGGATGATGCCACTGAGAGCAAAGGCGACGAGGACGGTGAGGGTACGGCGGACGGGGCGGGAAGATGATAGGCTGGAGGGGAGGAGAGAGAGGAGCCAGTGGCCGGCGGAGACGAAGCCGTAGCGGAAGAGCTGGTGCCACCAGATGCTCCAGCAGCCGGCGAGGCTGTGGTCGAGGATCGAGGTAAAGAAGGGGCCGAAGGTTGGGGGGTAGAGATAGGGAGCGGAGAGGGGCACAGAAGTGAGAGATTTGGCGGCGTTGGGAAAGGCGAGGGAGAGGCCGCCGAAGATGAGAGGGTTCAGGGAGGTCACGTAGTTGAGGGCGGCGAGGACGCCGGTGCCCGTTACCAGGCTGCGGTAGATGTGGATGAGGATGGGGTAGGGGGTGAGGTGGTGGAAGGGGAAGGGGAGCGGAGGGGAGGGAGATACGCTGCCCATGAAGTATTGGTCGCGGATCATGAGGAGTTTGATGAGGTCGAGGAGGAGGTAGGATTGGAAGAAGAGAATGAGTGTGGAGCGGAGACGAGTGCACATGGTCTGGGCCTTTGTGCTTGCTTCTTCTTCTGCTTCTGCTTTGCTGTGATGCTGTGGGGGTTTGTTGAGCTGCGCTTGGACTGAGGCAGGTAAGGCGCCCATGGAGGAGATGCGCCAATTCCATTCGGGCCCGCGCATGCTGGTAGCCACGCTGATGACCCAGTTGATACGGTGGGATAACGTCTGTGGGTACGGTTGCCATGTGACAGATTCGGTGCTGCTGTTGGTGGTGGCGTCTATGCAGTTTGGTTCTTTGGCATGGCCATTGAGGGCCGCACCTCCGTTTGGGACAACTGCGGTAGGAGCTGATGATAATGGGCGACGCTCGATGCGTTTGAAGTCGCGCTCAACATGGCGGAAGAGAAGAATTGTCGCAGACCAGATGGTGCTCCATACAGGAATGAGAGCGCCCATGTAGCCATTGCCGCCTGTGAGCATGCGTCGATGCTGGAGGACATTGCTGGTGATGCCTATGATGCACGCCAGCACCAGGGGACGGACATAGCGGCCACCTTTATCCTGTGGGACCAGGAGCGCTAGAATTGACAATACGAGCGGTAGTGTCAGATGCCACAAGAGTACGGGCTTGACTTCGCCATTTTGGATGAGTGACTCGAAATGAGCTTGGTTGTCATGAATGAGGCGGCGGTATGAAAAAGGAGGCTGAGAGGCGGCCATCGGAAGGATGGTCGGATCCAGCGATAAGAATAGGAAGAGAAAGGAGCAATATAATCAAGGTAAATCTATAAGGATAAGATTAGGTAGTGTGTAAGGAGGAAACCATGAGGTTCAGGTAAGGATGCTTCATCGGAGTGGCGGCGAAGTCATCGCGATGCTTCAAAGCAAGGGATCGCCACGCCGGCCTACGGGCCGGTCCTGGCCGCTTTTTTCTGCTTTTTGAGTTGTTCATTTGTTGAGTGTCAAGAATGCCCTCGCATATCACATATCTGATCTGTAGAACTATCAATGGAGATGAATGTGAGAGGCCACCCAGGGTTCCAAAGGATATATTAGCTGCTGCGTAACACCGAGCTTCTTTCTGGAGTGCGACCGTGGCTTCGACACAGAAAAGTTGGATCGGTAACCATCCCGCACGTCGCCTGTCCAGGGGTTTCGAAGCCAGCAAGATCCTGTTGGAAATTGGTTATTATCAGTATCAGTCAATTCCAAGGGTCGACCCTGCTGTGGCGTCGATACTGAAACTGGAACAGCATCATGATTCAGCAAATCCCCGGGAGAGCAATCCGGTCGGAGGATAACTATTTGGCCTGTTCGGACAAGCAGTACGGAGTTAGCGGTATGGCCATTTCCATTTGGAAGCACTGCTGTGTCCGACACAGACACAATTAATCAATACAAAAGCCTGACAATTCCCGGCGGCCACCGAAATGAAGATTGTGAGAATTAGTCAATGTCGAGTACAGAATTAACGCTGTGAGGCTTGGGAGTTGCATGTTTCGCACAAAGAATGCAGTCCATCCACAGTGGTAGGAAGCACTACACGATTTTATGCGAGATTTCAAGAGAGCAAGTCAACATCCTGTCAAGTGAACAGCTGAAACTTGAGCCAGGAATCAATGAATCAATGACCGAATGAGTGGATCTAGATAGCGTCTGGAGCCTGGAGACCCCAGCCGAATGAAACCGAACTCCATCTGGGGTAGACTAGAGCCAGAGAGAAGGCGAGATGGCTCCTTTAATCTCACCCTTCCATGGCTCATTATTCCCCATTATCCTTACATTATTCACACTGCACAGATAAGCGAGATGATCAGCTAGTGCCACTCAACTATGGAGGACCCATGAGTCAATCCGTCAGCAGAATCGGCAGATAACGATGGCATCTCTTCAGTCTTCACCCTTGAGAGTTCAGACAACGCCGTTCACCGGTCGGCTAAAGCCGCCTCCACGCCTGTGGCTTCGGTTCCTCTCGTGTTCCAATCTCCGTCTTATGCATCCCAAAGTGTGCATGCTTGTGCAGTGAGGCCATTCCACCAACCGCATGCCTGAACCGTCCATGCATGGGCCTCCAAACCAGGAATCGATCGCCAAATTGAGGAACTTTTATGCGACCAGCTCTTATGCACAAGAATCTCACACAACCCACCTTCGACTAATTCGCCGGCCCATCCAGGTATTCTCTGGGGCTCATGTCCGCATGATGATTGGAAGATGCATTGCGCTCGTGCTCACCCAAACCCAATAGTCTATATGGGGGAGCCCAATATTGGAGTCCGTTATTGGGTCTGTCGCAATCGGGGATCAGCTGCTCTATCGTCAGCTCCTTCGTTTTTAGAGGCTGCAGAATCCTCCCCAACGACTAGCGCTCTCGGTGTATTTCGCGTGGTCGGTTTGCTTCTTTCCGCTACTAGTAGTAGCCAGTGACCATGCATACAGGGCTGGTCCCAGTCGGCCCCCAAGATAAATAATCTCGAGTCTTCCCTTGCGTAAGGTTGCGACTCTGTTTGTCTGTGGTTTGAAGCTCCTATATTAGACCGTGGCCCGGCCGCCATTTTCCTGACAAACATAATCGAACCACCAAGCATGGCTGGTGACAATCCCCCAGCTGCTGGGGAGCCGGCCATGCCCACCCGAATCTCTTATTGGCGCCTTCTGCTCGACCAGGGCGTACTCACCCAAGAAATCCTCGATTATCCATGGGAGGGATCTGGCACTGAAGATGACCCATATCTCGTCACCTGGATTCCGAACGATCCCCGAAATCCCATGAATTTCCCCGCCTGGCGCAAATGGCTGTATACGATTACTGTGGCCTGGGCCACGCTCGCCGTGTCCTTGGTCTCGTCAGCCTACAGTGGAGGAGTCGACCAGATAATGGAAAGCTTCCATGTGGGCACCGAGGTGGCCACTCTCGGTATCTCGCTCTTCGTGCTGGGCTTCGCTATCGGCCCTCTGCTCTGGGCCCCCATGAGTGAACTCTGGGGCCGGCAATACCTCTTCTTCATCAGCTATTGTGGACTCGCGGCGTTCAATGCCGGTATCACCGGCTCCAAGAACATCGCGACCCTCATCATCCTACGCTTCTTTGCGGGCGCATTCGGATCATCGCCGTTGACAAATGCCGGCGGAGTGGTGGCGGATCTGTTCCCTGCGAAGCAGCGGGGATTGGCCATGAGTATCTTCGCCGCGGCGCCGTTTATGGGCCCAACCATCGGCCCGGTGTGCGGAGGCTTCCTGGGGATGAACGCGGGGTGGAAGTGGGTGATGGGCTTCCTGGCTGCTTTCTCCGGTCTTCTCTGGATCATCGGTAGTCTGGTGGTGCCGGAGACCTACGCCCCAGTGTTATTACAGCAGCGTGCCAAGAAGCTCACCAAGGTAACGGGCAAGGTCCATCGAAGCAAGACTGAGGCCGAGCGAGGGAAGGTCCCTTATGCCACCGTGTTCAAGACAGCCCTATCGCGGCCGTGGATTCTGCTCTTCCGTGAGCCGATCGTCTTGCTACTGTCCATCTACATGGCCATTATCTATGGGACATTGTACATGATGTTTGCAGCGTTCCCAATTGTGTACCAGGAGCTGCGCGGTTGGAATCAAGGTGTTTCTGGTCTATCATTTCTGGGGGTCATGGTGGGTATGAACCTGGCCGTCCTGTACAGCATCTGGGACAACAAGCGGTATGAGAAGACGGATGAAGCCCATAAGGGGTTTGCACCTCCAGAAGCGCGTCTCCCTCCGTGTCTGATGGCCTCAGTGATGATCCCTGTGGGCCTCTTCTGGTTTGCCTGGACCAATTACCCTTCGATCCACTTCATGGCGAGTATCGCGGCCTGTGTGCCCTTTGGGTTCGGTATGGTGCTGGTCTTCCTCAGCTTGATGAACTACCTGATCGATGCCTACACCATCTTCGCCGCCTCAGTGCTGGCCGCCAATTCCGTTCTGCGCTCGATCTTTGGCGCCGTCTTCCCGCTCTTCACGACCTACATGTATCACAACCTGGGTGTCCACTGGGCCTCCAGCATCCCCGCATTCCTGGCGCTCGCGTGTATCCCCTTTCCTTTCTTATTTTATAAATACGGCCCAGCGATCCGGACCCGGTGCAAGTATTCGGCGCAGTCGGATGCCTTCATGAGGAGGCTGATGGAGCAAAGCACGCGAGACAATCGTCAGCCGGAGCCGGAGAAAGACGTTGCGGAGGAAGAGACAGAAGTCTCGCCGGTTCAGGCCTCTTCGTCTACGCTCGGAGAGAAGTCGAGACTCGGCGATCTCCCTGCTGTGACAACCGAAGACGCTACCCGGACCCGCTCGATAGCGTCGCAAGGGTCGCGGCGACCGGGCTCTGTAAAGGCAGAGTCTGTGTACGAAGGCAATCCGTATGACGTTGATCGAGTGAACACTCGGGATTCTTTCAAAGAGTGAACCAGTCCAGTCGCTTCCGTCATGCATTGTGTGGCCCCGATGAATGCCACTGGGGTGTGATAGCTTGGCATCGGGATTTAATTATTAGTGTGCGGTTAGTTGCATGGCTAGCGCTCTTCTCGTATATAGAATGGTAGATCAGCACTAAGACTTCTGCTGCGAAAACACAGAAATTATAGTATGTAGAAAATAAAATACGTCTTCTTCTCATAGTTATCTACAATGAATGAAGCAACTGTCACTTTAAGTATAGAGAAGTATCCACCCAAGTCACATGGAGCCGCGATTTAGCGCGTTTCTCCGCTTCTTATCGAGGAAACTTATCAGTGACATCCCCGATTCTATCTATCAACTTTCGTCCTCCATTCCAACATCTTCACCACCACCACCATCCCCCATCATGGGTCGCGCTCTAGGGAAGCGCAGCTTCGAGCAGGTAGATCTTACTACCGATGAAGTCACAAACAACACGCGATACCATCCCACGCCGCGCACCACCAACGGCCAACGCTTCGGCCAAGACACGACCTTCGTGCCCCTCAGCCAATCAGGCGACGGAGGCGAGGACGAAGATGACGCCCAAGCAACAGATCTCATCCAAGGAAGTCAAGACGCTGGCGACGATGCTTCCACATACATTCACTATGGGGACCTGAAAGCTAAGATTGTCGGCGTACGATATTATCGAGGACATGCTACGATCGGAGAGCATGTTCGCGTTGTGCGCGACCCGGGGAACCCGTATGATTCCAATGCGATCCGCGTCGACAATGTCATGGGGCAGCAGATTGGACATATTCCGCGGACGGTGGCGGCTGTGTTGGCGAAGTATTTGGTAAGTCTTGACTGCTTTTCTAGTTTCGTATCGTGTAGTATTGAAGTTGCTTGGAGCTAAATTTGTTGCTGTGGTTCTTCCCTTGGGGTCGGTGTAGGATGATAGATCTCTTGTTGTTGATGGTATTTTGACCGGTGTGATTGGCGCTTTCGATTGTCCTATTGTTCTGAAGCTGTTCGGGACTAGTCAGCCGGAGGCGAGACAGGCGTTGAGGAGTCGGATGGAGATGGATAAGTTACCTCTGGGTGGGTTTAAGCAGAATGAGCGCAATGAGAAGAAGCTGGCGAAGGAACGGGAGAAGGCGAGGAAGGAGGCGGCGAAGCTGGCGAGATCGCTTGCTAAGGGTAAAGGGAAGCAGTTCCAAGGAGAGAATGTATTGGGTTATTCGAATCTCTTCACTGGGGAAGGGCTGATTGAAGGTGAGAATCTGGAGGAGCTCATAGGCCAGAGCAGCACTTTCAACCCACGCGATATCGGCCATGTCGCGGAGGACTTTGGCATGAAGGAATCCGACTTGGAGAATATGCCAATGGCCGAGTCTCCGGCTGCTTTGGCGACGGAGCTGCTTCCGTATCAGCGCCAGGGGCTTGCTTGGATGATTGAAAAGGAGAATCCGAGTCTTCCTGTCGATGGGGGTGATGTCGTGCAGCTCTGGAAGAAGAATGGTAACAAGTACACCAACATTGCTACCAATTATTCTATGACGCAGGCTCCGCCCCTGGCGAGCGGTGGTATACTGGCTGATGATATGGGATTGGGCAAGACTATTCAGATCCTGTCATTGATACTGGTAAATTCTCAGCCTAAGACTTCGGAGTCCTCCAGAACCACACTGATCGTGGCCCCGGTTGGTGTGATGAGCAACTGGCGAAACCAGGCGCTTGTTCATACTCATAGCGATAGAGCCCCAAAGGTGCTCATCTACCATGGGCAGGGGAAGAAGGAAGCAAGCAATCTGGATCAGTATGATGTGGTTGTTACAAGCTACGGTGCTCTGGCCATGGAGTACAGCCCGAATGCTAAAGCACCTCCGAAGAAGGGTCTCTTTTCCATCCACTGGCGGCGTGTCGTCCTTGACGAAGGACATACCATTCGCAACCCACGGTCGAAGGGTGCCCTGGCAGCTTGCAACCTGAGGGCGAGTTCACGGTGGACTCTGACAGGAACGCCCATTGTCAACACACTCAAGGACCTCTACTCGCAGGTGCGCTTCTTGAGACTCACTGGTGGTCTCGAGGATCTGGCCGTCTTCAACAGTGTCCTAATCCGACCTCTGTTATCCGGAGACCCTGATTCCCGCATGCTGCTCCAAGCACTGATGACGACTATCTGTCTACGTCGCAGAAAGGACATGAACTTTGTCAACTTGCGCTTGCCCCCTCTCACTTCACGCATCCTGCGCATCAAGTTCCATCCTCACGAGCAAGAAAAATATGACATGTTCCAGTACGTATCAACAATTGCCTTTCCCTAATCTACAACTGACACCCGACAGGTCCGAGGCTAAGGGCATGCTCCTGGACTTCAAATCCAAAGATAAAACCAATGCCAGCTACTCTCACCTCCTCGAAGTAATTCTCCGTCTACGACAAGTCTGCAACCACTGGGCACTCTGCAAGAACCGACTGGATAAACTCGCCGACCTCCTCGAAAACAACAAAGTTGTCCCCTTAACCCCCGAAAACATCAAAGCCCTCCAAGACATGCTCCAAATCCGCATCGAAAGCCAAGACACCTGCCCCATCTGTCTCGACAATCTCGAACAACCCGTAATCACCGCCTGCGCGCACGCCTTCGATCGACCCTGCATCGAACAAGTCATCGAACGCCAACACAAATGCCCCATGTGCCGCGCTGAAATCCCAGACACGACAACCCTAGTCTCCCCGGCCGTCGAAATGGGCGAAAGCGCCGACACCGTCGACGCCGACCCGGACAATCCCAGCAGCAAGATCGAGGCCCTGATCAAGATCCTCACAGCTCAAGGCCAAGCCCAGGGAACCAAAACCGTTGTCTTCAGCCAATGGACCTCCTTCCTCAATCTCATCGAACCTCACCTCCTCCGCCACGGCATCGGATTCGCCCGCATCGACGGCAAAATGTCCTCCATCAGCCGCGACAACTCCACCCTGCGCTTCTCCACCGATCCATCCTGCACTGTCCTCCTCGCTAGCCTGAGCGTCTGCAGCGTCGGCTTGAACCTCGTGGCAGCCAACCAAGCCATCCTCTGCGATAGCTGGTGGGCTCCCGCTATTGAGGACCAGGCCGTCGATCGCGTATACCGGCTGGGCCAGAAACGCGAAACTACCGTCTGGCGACTCGTTATGGAAGATAGTATTGAGGATCGAGTACTGGCTATTCAGGAGAATAAACGGAAGTTGATGCTTGAGGCGTTCAGGGAGACGGCGACGAGGAAGAAGGTCGATGATAGAGCGACGAGGGTGGCGGATTTGGAAAAGTTGCTCAAATAGAAGTTTTTTTCTCATGGTGATTTCCTTGTATTAATTATTATGGATGATAATGGATAAAACTGTATTGCTTCTTGCTTTTTAGTGGGATTTGTGTGTGAGAGAGAGACTTATTATTCGGGATTTACTACCTCTTTCATGTCTATCTACATTAATGACACTTATTCTCATTAAGCCCGTTGCTTAGATCCCATGATAGAAGGTGTAGCCTGAATGGACTTGAAATTACATCTAAGCAGTAGCTCCTTCGTGGAACTCAAACACACCTTTACTACCTTACTATTCCTTACGAACAACAGATCCAGTAACTTAGTAGTAGCACTGATACAACATATCCCCCATTTCCATATCAAAAAATAGAAAAAACAATTAAATTAATCCTCATTAGTTCTACTAATAGTAGTATTACTATCATTCATGAATCATATCAGGCCATTTAATGTTCATTAATCACATGATATTCTATGTGTAGAAAAAAACACAAAGAGTGAGGTGGGATCGTCAAAGATACATGATGAAGATGGAGAGTGAGTGCGCAGCAGTAGCAGAAGTACGTTTCGCTAATGGGATTTTAGACAGATGCCAAAGTGGAGCAGGGGATGAAAGGTATGTTATTTGGCCACTGAGAGGAGGGATTATTACATGGAGTGTAAAATTTGTACTGATAGGGAAAGTAAGAAAGGGGAAGGTATCTGATAATGGAATGAATGTAAAGTGAAAGTGGGCTGTAGAATTCATACTCCGTGCAATGAAGTGGTGTAGAGGTATCCTCACTGTGGCCTGCAGCTCGGTTTGTTATGGTCCTGCAAAGCTTGCGGTGGCTCTGATTGACCTCTTATTGCATTTGAGCCCTCGGTAAAACAGCCGCCGCCGTTGTTTGCTTGCGCTGATGCAGCAGTGGCCGCGGCATGAAAGGAGGCGTTCGGAAACAGATGGCTGGAATGAGCGCCGTTGCCGGGCGTCACAGGAGTGCTTCGAGCATGAAGGTGGGCATGAGACTGATCAGGACTGATCATCGCCAGACCAGGGATCGCAACAGGTGATTGCGGAGCTGGTTGCGTGACGCTCGTGTCCGGAGCCAGAGCCGGAGGTCCAACATTGTGTGCACTAGCTGGGATAGTAGGCTGAGGTGCAGGTGCAGATGGCTGGGGCGCAAAGGGCTGTGGAGGTTGCTGAAATGGCAGTTGGGGAACATGCATTGTTGAAGTTGTGCCAAATGGCCCAGAACCCTGTGACAATGCCATTCTTTGTCTTTCGATGATCATTCGCTGGTAAGCTTCATAATCGGTACGCTTTAGCCGCTCGTCCTCGAGCTGCTGCTGGGCTGCGTATTTCTCGTCCTCGGTCAACTTGTCGTTGTCGTCCTTTTGAAATAGTTCTGTGAGTTTGATACTTCGGATCAGTCTTGGACTGTCACCGGCATTGGCGTCTGCGCGGATGATCCTGTCTAAGACTTCTGGATCCTTTCCGAGACATTCTGTGACGTCTTGCTGCGGTGTCTCCTTCGCTGGGAACAGATACTCCCCAAGAGACTTGGTGGCTAAGCGAACTGGGTTTTTCTTGTCGACCACCCGGAAGGCAAGCTGGGTTTTGAAAACGGCTTTGTTGTACATGACCTCTTCGAAAGTACCGCCCGCAATGAATCGATAGACATAGACAGGCTTCTTTTGACCCAAGCGATAGGCACGTCCAACGGCTTGTTCTTCCCAGACAGGATTGAATGTGAAGTCGAAGATGATGACACGGTTAGCACCAAAAATATTGAGGCCGAGGCCACCAGCACGAGTCGAGATCAGGTATACATCCTCCGTAGACCCGTGGTTGAACTTCTTGGTAGCAGCTTGTCGGCTGGCAATTGGAGTGCTTCCATCTAGACGGCAGTATTTCCAACCAGATGCCTTGAGAATATCGTTCTCGACGTAGTTGAGTGTAGGTAAGCTGTGCGAAAAGACAAGCACCTTATCTCCAGCCCGAACAGACTCCGCGATGATCCTGTTCAAAATTTCGGCTCGACAGGACAGTGTTGCAGCACTCATGTCAGGAACAGTGGAGAAGATCTGCTCTTGTTTTGACACGAGACTTTCAACGTCCAGGCCTAGCTGCGTGATCGGCTCGTCACCAGGTGCTGGTTCGATCGCAGCGCCGTCTATCATCCTATCGAGCTTCTGAGCATCATTGGCTCTGCTAAGCAGCTTATCTCTGAAACAAGCCGGGTGATTGCAACACAGGCCCAGAACAGCAAGCCAAGACAGGAGCTGCATCCTGCTAACATCGTTTCTGTCCTGTAGAACTGACTGCACGTATAGATCGTATGCGGACTTCTGCACCTCGGTCAATGGAACAGTAATGACAAATTCAACCTTAGGAGGCAAGCTGCCCTCAAGGACAGAGATATCAGCCCGGTTGATCTTTGGTTCAAGAATCGTGTTCAGGACCCGAAGCTTTACAAGAGACCGCCGTCGCTCGCTATATGTGCTATCCACGTACAGCCCTTCCTCGATAGGCTCAACAAAGTTAGCCTTGAACTCTGTGAACTCTCCCAAGTAGCCATTGGCAATCCAATTGACCATAGTGAAGTAATCCACAAGGTTATTCGCAAGAGGAGAGCCAGTCAATGCAATGCGGCTCTGAGAGCGGAACTGCATAGCCGCAAGAGTAATTGCAGAAACTGGATTCTTCATCTTATGAGCTTCATCAGCAACAATGATGTTGGCTCCTTCCAGAAGCCACTTCTTGATGTTCTCATGCTCCTCTTCCGAGAGAGGCTTGGCTCTCTTGCTCGTTTCTTTATTGTGGATCCATGTCCGGAATATGTCGTAGCTGATAAGAAGTACTCCGCCTTCTTCATTCCAAAGAGCCACGGTCTCCAGCCTCTCCGACAGAGTAGCCGAGCTGGTCACTTTGTTCACAGGCCCGATGGCCGAATCCTTCGGAGTCCACATGAGGAACTCCTCATACCAATTCTCGATCAGTGACGACGGACAAAGAATAAGGGTCTGGGATCGAAGGAGGTCGTCTGGAATTTGCTTCTTTATCCAAGGGTTCTCAGAAGCTGCCGCATTCGCTATGGTGACAAGGAGGGAGATGACCTGCATCGTTTTACCCAAGCCCATTGTATGAGCTAGGAGACAGCCCTGATGATTCCCACCACCCTCGGTCAGCTCTCGCCACATGAATTGAATGCCATGCAGTTGATGAGGCTTGACGCGCTGTCCGATATGAGGGTCCAAGTATATGACAGGATTGCCAAAGCTGACCGCCTGGCGAGTGGCATCAGTATTACTGACACCCATGCTTTCCAATTTGCGTTCAAGCTTCTGCCTCAACTTTTCTTGATGAGCAACACGAAGTTTGGCGATTTCTTGATTCATTTTTGCGGTTTGGCTCTCCTTCACTTCTCGTTTCCTTTTCTTGTGGGGTGAATCAAGGACAGTCATTTCTGTCTGTTGTCGATTTATATCCCAAGCCTGGTATGCATCCAAGCGGCTGGAAAGTTCCTTGTAAAAACCGGGAAATTCCGTGGCACGCCATTTTGCCTTGAGAACATCGTTTTTGGGAAAGCCCTTCACTTGATAATAAGCGCAATTTACCCATGAAATAAAGAGTGATGCTGTGCGAAAGACAAAATTAGCTACATCAGGTGCCAATCCAGGCATTGTGTCCTTCCGTCTGCTCAGTCGTTTCACGGCAGTGAGAGTGAGGCTTTGCAGTTCTGTCATATCGTATGTCGGGACCATTCTCGCCAGTTTCCGCCGTTCTTCATCTGGGAGGGCTGCTATTAACTTCGCCAAGAGCCTGTGACGGTCATGGCGCTCTTGTAGGAGCCTCCAAGGGATTGCCTTCAGTTTGCCAAAATCGTTGATCTCGGGTAGATCCACAAATCTGTCTATACTATGCCTCTCAGAACTCGCATCAGACTGTGCGATGCCATCTTGCTTCATTGGTGACGATATCTCGGCTTTCGGTATGACAACACTCGGTATCTCGACATATACCTTAGGAGGAAGTTTTGGTGCAGGAGAGATTTCTCTTGACAGGACATGTTCGGATTGCGGCGTCTGTCGTGCTGGGTTTAATGGGGGCGTCTCAACGGTAAAGTCATCGTCTTCAGGCAGTGGATCATCGCCGGTCAGGTCAATGGTTTCTATTGGTCCTTCAGGAATTGGTGGAGGGGATGGAGAACTAGATTCAACAAAAGGATGTGGTCTAGCGCGGAATTTTCGCCTTAGTCCAGAAGGACTAATGATATCACCGTCGTCCGACGAAGGGGTAGAGCTTTTGCGGAAAACGTCATCATCAATGAACTCGTCAAGGGAGTCATCAGCAAGAGACCCGTTATCAGTTTCCGAGCCAAGCGACTCTCCATCCTCATCAGTGCTTTGCCGTTTGGGAGGCAAAGGCCTCATAGAGCGAGCCATCTTCGGAGGACACTGCTCAAGTTCAAGCACGGATATAAGCCACTTTTGCTTCTGGATGTTGCTGACGGTGTTCTCTAGGCTTCGGCATTGTATTTGTAGCTCTTTTCGTGATGCATATTCACCTTCCTGTATTGCTTTGGTGAATACACGTAGACGTCGTTCTAGAAGACTAATGTCGCGGGTGGCTGTCTTGATTTGTTCATTAGTTGTTTTACCTCGTCTGGAGGATAACCAAATTCTTCGCGCTTTTGGCTCCTCTTTGATCTTTCCATCTTGCAGCCAGTTGTCTTCATACTCTGAAATGCAACTTGCAATGATAGATTTGACCTCAGTAGGTGTAAGGATTGTTTGCCTTGGTAATGGTTCCCGGCGCTCCTCCTCAATTTCCTGCCATGTCTCGTCGTCGAACTCTCCTTCTGATCCTGAGTCTCCATACAGAGGAAGAGTATCAAGGCCATCGTCTTCGTCATCCTGTGCGGGGTACTTCTGTAGCAGATAGGCAAAGGGATCATGATCCTTCCCGGCTCCGCTACCAGCCTTCTCCGACTGAACTAACTGCGGCCAACTCTGGATTTCGTCTTTGGTGACTGTGACCTTGCCATTATCCACAGTATACAAGGTGCAGGCCCTTGAGCCGCTAGGGCCTATGACTACATCCTTTTTCGACGGTTTACTTTTCTGCTGGGTCAACTCTCGATAAGGAACCAAAGCTGACTGCGTGGAACTTAGCTTCACGGGCCGCTGCCTGTGGAAGTAGATAAGTCTCTGGTTCACAAATCTGCGCTGGCCAGCTGGAAGTCTGGGGCCGATCATTGAAAACGTCTGGTCATTCTCTTCTGGGTCGGAGTCTGACTCAGAGGTATAGAATAGTCTGGAAACATTCAGCTCTTCCGAACCCATGTACCACTCTTTGGGACTTTTAGGTCTGCTTGTCTGCCGGCTGCTTGTCTGTTTCGAAACGTTATGGTCGGACTCGTCCTGAGCCACGGCACTAAGATTGAGCTTTCTGCGTTTCTTGCCATGGGCATCGATAACCAAATCCTCACCAGGCCGAGTGCGTCTCTCAGAAAGTGGTTGTTCTGAGGTTGACGGGATGATTCCCTCATCTCGCCGTATAGTACCGGGACGACTTGCAGCCTCGCTTGGCTTGTGATGCTCCTCAGGATCAGCTCTATGTTCAGAATCAGCTTGAGGACCGTTTCCAGAAGGCTCCTGCGGCGGGACCCTGGATGAATGCGTCTGAAGAAGAGCATTTTGGTAAGATCCACGTTGAGGTGCCTCACTCTGAGACGGCGGCAAACGATACGCTGGGGGTTCTAGTCGAGAAATCACCGGGTTCGCGTAGTCGATGTGATCTTCAGGCAGATTGCCTAGATTCCTGGATTCCTGGAATTTGGGAGACTTCCGCTGGATATAGCGTATTGCCATGAGTATAGAGCTACGATGACCAAGAGCTCTCACGCCAAGATCTTCCCGTAGGGTCTCTTTGTCTACATCATGCATCAGAACTTCGCCGGTAATTTCATTCTCCCGAAGCGTAGCTTCAAAGGTGATAGGGTCCGGTCGTGGAGCACGCGATGATGACCGAGACCATGGAGTCTGAGGATTCCGACACAGGAATTGCACCACCTCATCGACTGTCCAATCGAGAGGGTCTCCGCTAGGCTCCATGTCATCGAGCCAGCCAGTCCCGGCTGATCTCAGGGGGTGGTGAGATTCCAAACTACACCAGCACGTCTAAAAGACCATTCCCGGTTCCTGAGAAAGTCTTAGAGCGGCGGAACGGATATGGCATCTCCGTTGCTTGGTCACGCCACAGCTACACAAATGATCGCTGAATGAGGCAGCACCAATAAATGAGCGAAGAAAAGAAATATAGCTTCAGGATAATCAGATTTTCAGAATAAAGACACGCGCAGGAAACGCGCAAGAGCGAGGCGAGGCGAGGCGCTACAAGAACAACGCGTCTGATAAGGCGGAGCTGATGGTTTTGGCTGTTTCTGCCGGCAGCCAAGGCGGTATGTCAGCACCCCACCAAGAAGGAGATGATGACTAATCTGGGCACTGCAGCAAGAGAAGTGAGAAGTATAAAAGTATAATAGTAGATAAAGGGGAAACGAAGAGCAAAAGAGGAAGATCTGATCGATAAAGTGAGGCAATCTGTGGATTCTCTCTTGCATGGACAGCCCCAGTAATGGCGAGACCCGTGCAGCTCCTTCAGCGGGAGTCTGAGATTCAAGAGATATCAGCGTGTATGCGGAACCCGTCGATGCTTCGACTCTTGAGATGCATTATGAGGATGATACCATGCGAATCTGGCTGTGGAATGCCTCTTAAATGAAAGTCAACTCTGGCAGTAAGCTTCGGGCTCATATACTCTCCATGCAAGCCATTAAAACAGCATCTATCGTCTGAACTTGGTGTGAGGCTAATGCGATCGCAAGCTTGATTTGCATGAATTATTCATTACTCATCTCTGGCTGACTGTCTAAAGATCAACAAGTGATACAGTACACCGAGAGTATTCGCTTCAGAAACCACATCTTTCCGTATGCGCGCAACAGATACTGCAAGCACAAATAATGAACTCAAAGAGAAGCCAAACCAACAGCGGGATCCATCTTGGCGCCAACCTTATCTCAACCTCCCTTTCTCCATCGCTTGAACGAGACCTGAGAAACCCCATATTGGGGAAAGAAGAAAAAAAGAAAAGAAAAGAAAAGAGAGAGAGGAAGGAAAGAAAAAGAACTGAATAGAAAAGGAAATAAAAGAAAGAAAAAAGAAAAAGAAAGGGAAAGAAAAAAGAAATCGAAAGACAGAACGAACTTGAACTCCGAAAGGATCAGATGAAGCTGGAAACAATGAAATCAAACGGCCAAGTGACCAGAGTCAAGACCGATATCCTGAAGCATCTCTTCACGGGCCAATGTATGGCAGATTGAAAACGAAGCGCTCCCCGACATTGAACTCCCAGAGGCAATGGTTGAAAACGGCGACTTGCATGGGCCCTGGCATTGCATCCAGGACCAGGGGCCGCTTCATGAGATAAAGGCCGCCGGTTGGCTGCATTGCCTTGATGTCCTCTTCGTAGAGGGCCTTGATCGGAGTTGGCAGCAATGTCTCTTCATCTGTGTTGAAGAGTGTTTGCGTGCCAGTCTTTCCTAGCTGCAGGCCGTTGCCCAAATTCTGCTCAACCTGTGCCCTATGGCCAACGGTCTCCAGGGCCTGGTACCCATCACACCACGGATTCTTGACCCCTTGGGTCAGATCGAGATCCATTGGACACACGAAATCGGGCAACTGGAGGTCTGGGATCTCATGCCGAAACACAGGCAGTGGCCCCGTCGGTTGATCTAGACGTTGATCAACTGGGAAAAGCTTGTACAGGGGTTCAGCCTCCTGGACGGCGTCAGACATTGGCCAGTCTTCACCGGCATTCGATTCGATAACGTCCGACACAATGGCGGTAACCGGGACAGGAATGGTGGCGGCACCGTTCATCTCAACAGCGAGCAAATCTTCAATAGGCATATCAACCTGCATATCCTCACAGACGCTGGGAATTCCGCTATCGAATCCATTCTGAGACGGCGCTGGCCTGACGTTCTGGAACACACGAAGAGCGGCTTGGGCTGCATCGACGAGCATCTGCTCCTGCACTCGTGGCATCTTCTTGGGCCTCTTGGGACCAATAGTCCGCATTGAGCGCTTCCGCTTCTTGCGCTTCTCCAAAGTGTAAGTAGGTGGGAGAGGGATTCGTCCGCCAGCTTCACCCAGAGCTGGATTGATCAAACCAGGAGTGAGTCCCCGAGTGGTATTGAGAGCAGGATCAATGCCGTGCTCCATCAACGCCTGCATCAGCTTAGACTCAAGCTCGCGGCTCAGCTTATTGCCTGAGTCCCAGGCCAACAAGCCGAACGCCTGACGGAACCTTCCACCGCGCTGCTGCAGTGCGTTCGGGGCAATGCGAAACTCTTTGCTCATGCGTTCGACAATGTCGCCAAGGCGGATCCGTATATCGAGGCGCATCCAGGCTTCCACGCGGAACTCGTCCACGTCTGAGGCAATGTGGTCGGGCAAGACAGGAATATCACGCAAAAACTTTCCGTGAATCTCGTAACTCATCAGTGGCGGCTCCAGCTTGCTCTTAGGGCCGGTGGGCTTGAGCTGATAGAGAATATCGGGGAGATTATCCCATGACCAGTCTTGCTGATCAGGATGGAAAGAGGTAAAGTCTCCAGAGTCGGCCTGTTCTTGGCACGCCTCACGGTAAGAGTGAACTGCTTCTTGTTAGTCTCTTGACCCCGATTGCAGATGTGTACTAACTCATTGCATAGTTTTGGGCCAACATGCCCTGGAACTCGCTGGTGCTTTCGCTAGAGACAACGGCCATTCTAGCAGATGAGTTGTATCGAATGTCTCGCTTGGAGAGGATCTTGAAACGACTAATCTTTCTCGAGGGACTTGATTAGAAACGAAACGAAGCCTTGATTGCGGCACGCAGTTGAAGATTGCTACTATCCACGAATGAAGAACGAAGAAGAGTACGAAACAACAGAAGACTGTGCACGAAGCAGATGAAGCAGTTGAACTCGCTGGAGATCTCGCAAGAGGAAGAGGAGGATGTTCGACAAAAGCGTCTAGTCCTCCGGGGGGGGGGGGGCATTGCCTCTTTATTAACAGCTACGATTAATAGAGGGGCTGGCATGAAGCTCTAGATAAAATAGGGTCCATGAACAGAATCCCATTGTTCGATTTGGAGGAGAAGAATTCACTCAGTATACTCTTGCGTGCTCTTCGTTGTTTCCTGGATGATGCGTTTCGATGGCCGTTGCGGCGTTTCCGACGACCATTTCGGCCTATCCTGAAGACGAGAGATTGAGCTGACTGCGCTCTATCCAACGAACCCAAACATGTCTATCTTCGAATTGTCTACGGATACACCATCCCCCAAAGCATACTATCGACTGAAGCTGACGATCAGCATCGTTAAGCAAATCTCCCCGAAATCACAGATGGCCCCGATCTCCGCATCTCGGATCTTGACAGTGTGCACCGGGGCCCCAGCCATCAATATCGCAGTCACTGGACCCTATAGATCTGACTTGGCCAATCAGAACTTCAGAGGCTGGATCTACCCCAGTGAGAGGTCCACTCTGAAACAATGAGCCCCGTAGCAACAAAGAATTCATTGTCATTGACCTTTGTTCTTGGGTGGATCCCTATTGTTGCTTTTGCACCTCAATGGAGATTGAATGCAGCGGCTGGGTGAGGCAGTGTGACTCAATCTGGGGTTGTCTTTGTTCTGTGCTATGGGCTGGGGTGCTCTGCTGTTAATGCCCTCACAAGAGGCTGGGAGCGAGCAAGATAGGTGAAGTAGTGTGGCAGCGAGGCACGATTTTGCATGTTGAGGAACGCAGAATTGTTTCTCTGGCATGGTGATGGGAGTAACACCGAGTGTGGATCCACATGAACATGAAGTTATCATACTGTCGCTGTATCTTGTTGTTGCTCAGCAGAGTTCTTGATGCCTAGGATAGACAGTAACCAGTAGACTACTATAGCAATAACCGAATCGCCTACAAACAATATGGTTCACAGAGTACACCACATCAAGAAACATGAGTAGTGTAGAGTAGTAGTAGTAGTGCACCAAATGATACCATTCGGAAGCCATCTATATCCCGCATCTCTCAGCCAATAATCGGCCTCAGATATAGTAAATACTAGGACTACTTCCCCTGCGCAACCCGCACTCCTATCGTTTAGCATCCTACATCTATCTAGTATTCTACACATCCATCACCACCTCACTAAACTCTCTTCAATATCAAAATAGATTATCCATATTACCATACACTTCAACTAAACCAACTGCAATGCCCACCTCCCCCCTCCTCCGCCTAATCCAAACCGCGACCACCAAATCCCGACCCAACCACCAGCGCCACACTCTCCAAATCTCCTGCCACGTGAAGCCAAACGCCTCAAACAACCGCGAAGGCATAACCGCCATCGGAACAGACAGAGTGGATGTATGTGTCGCCGCAGTGCCCAGGAAGGGCGAGGCGAATGCAGCGGTGTCGCGTGTTTTGGCGCAGGTGAGCTCCCATGCCCACTCACTTTACAAATCGTTCAATCTCCAGGAACATAATATGATAATAATGTGGGCAATTATATACAGATCTTCCAAGTCCCCAAGTCCAACGTAGAAGTCATCCGGGGGTTAAAATCCCGAGAAAAGACACTGGCTATTACGAAGCTGGATATCGGGAAACAGAGCGAAGATGAGTATTTATTGCGGGCGCGGGGGATATTAGAGGGGGCTATTATGCAGAAATGATCATGATATACTTTTTATATAGAGGTATATAATCTAATTGACTGGCTGAGCCGATCATAATTAAACATGTAATTGGTATCTAGCTTCATAGTGGTTACCGCTACCGCAGGCGCGCACCGCCGGCCGTGACATCACATCACGGGGATTTTTCTTTTCTTCAATCTCCGCCCGCATCGCATCGCATCGCATATCCTCCAATTCAACCAACTCAATCCCTACCTACTACCTACTCTACACCCTCTACCGACACCTTTATCACCCTCTTTACAACAATACTCACAATGTCAACCACAATCCCCCCACCTCAAACCACAACAACAACATCAAAACGCAAATCCCCCAACACCACATCCACCTCCGACCCCAACACACCCAAAACCATCCACTTCACCTCGCGCACACCAACATGGACATACCTGAAACTCCAATTGTACATCTTCCTTATCCCATCTCTTCTCCTTATATTATACCTACGATCTGACTAACCTCATCCAGAATAACAAACCCCCCTACCTCCACATCATCCACCCCCCTCGACCCCCTCACAGCCCGAACATACCTCTCCGCCGCACTATCCCAGTTTCTCGGGTTAACGGGGACTTCTATACCTATTGATATATTGAAGATATCTCCGTCATCATCAACTAGCCAAAAAGGAAAATCAACAGGAGGACTAGGATCATCAGGAAGCACAGTATGGACACGCGTACCCCGCGACGATGCAGCAGCGGTTGTAGCGGCGCTGAGTTCGTGGATTGGAGGGAATACAGGTTCGAATATATCAGGAGGAGGTAGTGGTAGTGGTGGTGATGCGGAAGGAAACAGCGTGGCGTGGAGGGTGTGTGCGAAGGGGAATTATTTGGGGGCTTTGGTGCATGGAGATGGGGGGGAGGTGTTTGTTCCGTAGTAGAGATACCCATATATGCATCTATGGTCTGGTTGGGTATGGGGTGTTGGGGGGTTATTTAGGTCATCTATGGGATAGAGTATGGTGATTTGCGTAAGCATGTTTTGGGGTGTGAGTCCATCAGGTTGGAGCTGCGTATAGTGATTCCGCTTGGTTGGTAGAGGTAGGGTCTCATCGTACTTCGAGCATCGCAGCGACCCTTTTCTATGGAGAACGAATGTGTCTGAAGAGCACAGACGGGGCGCCGATAGATGTTTGGCGGGGACCCAGGGGTTGAGGTACCGATGGTATTTACTGCTCGCTCGCATTACATATTCATAGTGGAAGCGTTAACCGGTACAATATAGCACTATGCATACCCAGTTAAGCAATTGTATGATATATCTAATAAGATCCCAAATATTCACATCGAAAGACCAGCCCAGATATAGTAACGAATGACCGACCCACCCAACGAACTAACCCTAGACACACATAATATCATCCTCTTTTTGGTAAACAGAACACCAGACTCTCATGCTTGTTGAACACCTAAAATATCAAGATCAAATAATCTTCCCTCTCATCCTTGCTTTTAAACTTTTCAACCCGTCATGGTTCACTTCCACACCACATTAAACAGACTGCTTGCTTCGCATACTCCCCACCATCGTTGCGGCGTCCGACATCGTTGCAGATGGATAATTGGCTACCACCTTCGCCCTCAGAGCGGCGCGAATCTCCTCCACCGAGCGGTCCTTCCATTCGGGGTATCCGGAGGTGCTGAGAGGGTACAGGACAAAGTTGTCCTCGCGCGTGCCAAACTCGTCCAGCTTGGGCGGGGGCATGGCGGTGATGATGTCGAGCTCGACGGCGAGCTGGCGGCAGTAGGTATCGAGAGGGAGATCGTTGACATCGTGGCCGAAGGGGTTCTCGATTTCGCTACCGATGAAGGCGAGCCCAAGAATGATGTAGGCGGCAACTGCCATATTGTTAGATTAGAAATTTCTACTAAGGGAGGGGGAAACGTACCCACGGAAGCCGGAATGGTCACCCATTCTAGAAAGTCGTACAGCTGGAATGGCAGCACGAGGACATAGATCCAGGCAATCTGGGCAATGGAGATGCTGTACGCGGCGGGGAGAGGAGTATCCAGGACGCGTTCGGTGCCAGTGAGGACTTCGTTCAGGGTAGACAGGGCAGTGACTGTGGGGCATTAGCTATTGAACTTGAAGGTCATTCAGGTAGAATACATACTGGCTTGTCCTTGGTGGAGACTGACGTTGAGGGTATTGTTGGCGATGCACCGGTCGATATATGCGGAGAGATGGTTCAAGATCTCAAGAGGAAGATGACCCAATGGCTTCTTGGACCGCTTGACAAGCTTTCTCGGGTTGGACTCGGCGAAGGAAACCCCCAGGTATTCACCGACTGACTTCCAGGGCGTCTTCTTCGGGGGCTGAACCACTTGACGGTCGTGGGCCTCTTTGGCAAACGTGTCGAGGTGCGCAACCAGGCCTGCTAGATCGTCGTAGCCAACATCGGGTTCGAATCGCAGCTTATGTTTGAGAGAAACGGCAAATGCCAGAATGAGGTTCATGGCCGTCCTATTCTGTCAGCAGATGATATAGAGAAGAATCTCCCATGACTTACAGTTTTGCCAGCAAATCCTCTTTGCCTTCCTCTCCTGCACGTTCCGCCGTATTGACCCAGATGGTACGTGCGAGGTTGCGAGCTGTCTGATTGAGGAGCGCCCAGTATTTTCTTCCATCCGCCCATCTAGAGAGGATTAGCAGCTGTCTATCTGTACGTCAACTTGAGACATACCGCTCATACGCCGTCGAACTGCGGAACGACAGTGCCAAACTGACCACGAAACCAGTAACTGTCAAAAGAATATCATTGATGCCGACTGATGGCGAAAATGAGTCAGCGTGCAATCACAGTCTTATTCAAGACAAACCTACTGTTGTGGACAAACTTGGAGATGCAAGTAATGACGGTGGCCCAAGCTGCGACAAAGGCAAGTGGCAGAATCATTTTCGGCATGATACTGCCGTGCATTCGTAGAAAGATGGGCCATTTAGAGTGTCGATCGAGATCTCGCGGTCCGTGCTATACATCCCATCGTTAGTCCATCATGTGGTCCCTCCCAATCTATACCAGCATAATGACATACAAAATATCGATCGATTTCACTAGAGTTGCGTCTTCCTAACATGAACTGGGTGTCTCTGGAGCTGGCGAGATGGTTCTCCAGGAAAGACGGACGAGGAGTCAAACGTCCTCGTGGGGGTTCTCTGGGCTCATTTGCCCCAATACCAGCGGGTATAGGGTCCGCGGTGGGTGCCAGGTGGTTATCGTGACTCGCTTCGTCGCCCATTATTATTATTTGAAAAGTAGACGGGGGTGTTTGGGTCCGAAAAAGAGACTGATGGTCGTCTGGGATTAAAAAGGATAAGGAAGGGCCTGCCTTCGGCAACGAACGTGAAGGATCAATCCGGGAATGGAGAGACGGTGATAAATGAAGGTAATAAGCAACGATTGAAAATTCCCGAGAAGTGAAGATCGATCGAGAGGATGGTGCGTCAGGAGTTGTTCACGGACTGGGGATAACTACTAACTATTTAGTGCCAACCTGAACTTATTAATCCCAGACCAACGACTGCCACGCATTGGACATGGGGCAGCTCCATAAAACAAAGTTCAGTGCGCTGCTGCCATTGTGTAACTGGCATACACTCTAAACCGTATGCCAGTATGCCAGTATGGTACGCTGCGTGTACCGGTACCTTGTACAGCCACTGCTGCTGCGTATGACTGCTGCTATTTTTTCATTCTTTTGGGTGCCCCCGCTGCAGAATCGGGATATACACAATACACAGTTACAGCGACCCCGGGCTGAGCCAATAGCAAGAGCCCACTGGGAGCATCTGGCCAATAATGGACGCGGTCCAGGCCCCTGTTTCAGGCAGGCAGGCCGCGCCACGCGGGCCAAAACGTCAGACGGCTGCTTCCGCCCCAGTTAATCCGCCGTCCTCATTCGTCTCTCTTCGCTCTCTTCTCGCGTCCAGGCCTTCGTGGCACCGCACGAGTCGATTTCTCTCCGTCTGGGCGTCGCTGCTGAAACAAAAAGCCAACCCAGTCAAAGAATTCAATTTCCACCCTGGACGCTCAGGAGATATGAAAGGTCTTTGAGTCCGCGATGTCTACTCCAGAGCACCTCTCGAGATAGCTCATGCCTGTCAGATTTGATGGCCTCATCTGGATCACTCCACTCACTTCGGGGATAAGTCAACAAGACGACACCGGCACCGTCTTGCGGCAGGATCGCAATCCTTACTACGGTGTGTATGCCTCGCTGCAGGAACGGCGTAATCCGTCCAATTAACCCGATACCCCCTGTCGCCTTTCCGTGCGGAGACATCGCATCGCCTCAGGGATCGAACATCAAAGAATTTTCTGATAATCAGTTAATCTAGTTAGTTATCAATTATGCGCTACCTGACTCATCCTGTGCTATTTCAGGGGTGTATTTCTCCGAACATTTGCCATGAACGCTTCAGGGTCCTGGTCAAAAGGGGACATGCACAGGTCGTTGATGCCGCAGCCGAGGCTACTTACCAAGCTAGTCAGACCGTTAGTTACTTAATTTACGCCAACGCCGAGGAAAAGGACACCAGCATTAGCAAGTCTTGACGGCTCGTATAACCCGAGTTTCTTTCCCATCTTGCAGGAAGCGTAACCCGAATTGGCCGAACCATCGTATACGATTGATAAAAGTGCCGTATCACACGCTGACAGGGAATATTCCTGCAGCTGGCTTCTCCAATGTTTCATCATCTGCCCGCTCAGTCCATTGGTCAAGACTAAGCGTAAAAACCAAGGCACCATGATACCCGTGCCTTTTGCGTTCGATCTTTTGCCTACATATTGCCTAAATAGAAGCATCCCATCTCCAAGTTAGCCTCTCTACACAATACCAGTATAGCCTCTCCGAGCAATACTACGTAGTTAAGTTCTAAACAACTTAGAAACCAACCCCATCAACAATACAACCACATCCACCCGACCGTCCTCAGTCGCCACTGCTCAACCATGATTCCCTCTCTCATACAATTGGGCGAAGTAGCTATATTTACTTCATGATCAGTCCAAACCCCAACATCTTAATCTATAGATAGCACCATTTTGGCACTTACGTCTCTCTTTCTAGTTTCTAGAGTACATCGGGGTAAGAATTCTACATCTGTATCTACATCCGCATCTATTTTTGGTACCGAGCGGCGGCGGGTGGGGAGGATTAGCATTAGTTAATTAGTTAGTCGGTAATTGAATTCTTCGGTTCTTCCGCCGTGACAACATTTTAGCTTCTATCTACACGGTGGAAAACTAAAGAGCCGTTTGAACGGGGCTGTGCTTGGGAAAAGTGTGGAGTGTGGAGTGTGGCGTGGTGATGAATTTTTATCCTTTTGGAGGATTGATGATACTGTTTTGCGTGTGTGTTCATGTTGGTTTGTTCGTTTATTTATGTTGTAGTAGCTTTATATAAGTGTGCTATCACTCGAGCCGATGTTTTATCACCTTACTCCGTACACTGTCAATTGACAGGACATTTAGAATGGTGTATAGGATACAAAACAGGGATTAGTACACGGCTGTCATTCTTCCCCAGACGGCCCTTTCTCCTTAACATAACCGTAACATCGTCCATCGCATCTCCTATGTCCTTGCGTAGATTCTGCCTTAGAACCCGCAGTCGATCAGTAGAATGCACCGCCGTCTCTTTGGCGCCGCATTCGCAATTGCCATCTTCTCGAAAGCCTGCAATTATGGCCAGGTTATTGAATATGCCAGCAGAGGGAATGTTGAACTACGGTGCTTAGAGATGAAGGAATTCATCAGTATGATCGGCTGTGAGCGGCGGGTATGGTACGACTAGAAGCCTTTTTTTGTAATTCCTTACTATTGACTATGCACAGAAATCAGCCGTGAAGTAGCCGATATAATCTCTCCAGTGACCTTTCCTCCTTGACAGGGATGCGGTAATATGATATTGATATAGGACCACTTGGAGTGAAGCGGAAAGGATCCTCAAACTTATCAAGGAACTCCGTTGGTATTGTAGCGGTGTACACGTAGAAGTACTTTGATTGGGTGCCTGGAATAGCGAGGACTTTCGCCTGGGAAATATATTATTAGCGCGTGAAATATTTCTCTGGAAAGAGATAAGATATACCGTTAAAGAATGACATGCATCATCTGTTGCTGTGCTCGTAAGCTGGATACTCGATTGGTATTGTTGGCGCCGTTGCGTTTGAGCTAGGGCAATAAGCAGCGCTACCAGATACGGATCCTCAGCTTGATCGGGGGGTTGTATAAGCTGTAATTTGTTCTGCGTCTTGTTCAGAATTGGTCTATTTCTCAATTTCCTTTTTGGCCGAATATAACTCTCGCGGAGCGACTCAATCGTGTCAAAAGTGACAAAAGCGATAAGCGAACTGGATATATCAGCGCTCAACGTGAAAATACCGTCTGTTGGAAGCCGTGCAACATTATGACGATTGAATTGGAAGGACAAATCTTCCGCGCTGCACCGTGTTAGCAGCAGAATCTGATATTGTAGGCACAAAGGGTATGCTTACCCCTGCGGGCGTATATCGTAGGCTTCGAGTATCTCCTTAACCGCATATCTCTTCACAGTCAGTGTGCTTACTTGTGCTAGCTGAAACTTCACGCGCGCAGCATGTTCGGGGGATAGGAATCTGGTTGCCTTGTGATCAGGTTCCCCTCGTGCACCGTCGTGGTCATGTCCTTTCCCCGGCAGCCTCTGCCGGTTAAATGAGCAACCAAGGCTCTGCAGATGGTACGACGTCCAACCTATCGGTTCAACATAAGCTCTTCGCGGATCGCGACGAATGATCGAATAGAGTGATCCGGTCTCAACGACCCTCCGAGATACTATGGCGGACCTTGAATCGGGAAGATCGTGGCGCGACCGTCGCGGGGGTCGCGTCTCAATGTCATCGTCGTCTTCAACTTTCCGCCTCGATTGAGATAAAGACATAATTTCATTAAGGCGGCTGTTTGCTGCGTTGACTTATCGGTCAATGTCCCTTGAATTCAACGCGTGTCATGGCGTTCGACTGGTGAGATTCGCCGACCAGATAACCACGTGGGTGCCTAGGGATACTCCAATAATTTGTTTACGAGTGTCACCAGAGTGTAGCAATTAGGCATATACCATATGGCTATTCCGGTTTATTCACCCATCACTCCAGAAGAATTCAAGGGACTATTGCTCACCTGACGCATATTGAATTGAGCAGCTCCGCTAGTAGATGGGGTTACGGCATTTTCAGAAAGACCCTTCGTAACCTAGAAGAATAGCTCTAGGGGACTCAAGCTTGCTCAATATATTTCAGCAATTTGGGGCAATATACCAAAGGCACCATAATAGTGATCTAGTAAAAAGCGAAACTACATCGTCATACTGCCGAAAGCAACATAATCTCCCAGACAGACTAAACTAAAATCCTCCCTGAAAACAGCCCAAAGATAGTAAACACTAAACAGACCCCCATCTCCGCCCCTCGGCAAATGTCCGTCATAGAGCTACACTGTCTACTCACCTGATACTCGAGGAGACGCAATGTCCAAGCTACTCACAGACATCATCATAGTAGCTTCCCAGCTGAGCTACTATGCAGATCACACCCCCACAGTGTCCCAACACCCAATCTCAATCTCAAATCTCATTTCAAAGCCCAGGACCTAGCTTAGGATCGGCAGCTCGAGCTCGAGCTCGGTAGTTCTGTTGTATGACCTGTATCACATGCTTTATCGGTATGTTTCAGCCTACTTATGGAGGTTTGTGTTTGTTTCAAGAGTAGTTGTTGGGAAATCTGTGACTAGCTATTATTGAAGATCAGATGGTTGGGCCTTGCTTCGTAGATGAATTGTATATGCTATGCTACAGTTTCTGTTTGGGGAGTGTAGGCCGGGGAGGGTGGATAGTTGCGGAGTGCAAGGTCGGACGCTAGAGGAGGCTTGAGATATCTGGTGGGGGTTTGAGGGAGATGGGGATCTAATTATGAGATGGTCTTCGAACTTGGGGAGATAATGTTTGCCATTGTTTGTAGATCCATGAATCATGGTCCTTGCTGCTGGTAGTGTCATCATTAATCGATGACTATGGTTCGTCTGAGAGACTGCATCAATATTAATAGGAGAATGGAGGGAGATGAAGTTTAGTACCCAAGAAGCTAGGTGACGATCACATAAGGAGCAACAAAACCATGGCACCACGATCAATAGCTCTGCTAACTACCATAGCGGATAAAAACCTCAGCAAGCCATGCTACGTAAGATCCGCATATCAGCCTGCTACGAATTGGCACAGGAAATAGTCTCCGTCGATCGATATCAAACCGGCCGCACGTGGCCATATTTGCAGGATTCGAATAAGAAAGCATACATTATCTAGAATGAGTCAAAGGTAGTAGTATCAGACACTATAGACGACGGCGCTCCTTGGTTAATATAATCAGGGTCTTGACATCTTGGCAGGGCACAGGCTATGGTCCCCCCATTATCCCGATAAGGTTCGGGTCCGAAAACGGGATACCGTTGAGGATCCGACCCAAATTTGAGAACCGCACTTTGAACTCTTCAAGAACCGGAATAGGCAAGAGTACATAATCTACCCCTCGTTCGGCAGATCGGGATCGACTGACAAGGCTGTCAGTGTTGGGAGTAAGTTCAATGTGGCGAGATACGACGGTGAAGGCTGATATTTGGTATCAGAGAGACTTTTGCTGAAGTTTGTATAGAGACGAACGTTCGGATCGAGGACTTCTGGCTTTCGGCTGTAAGGAGGAACTTAGAACTCCAAAGCAAGGTGTTGGGAATGATATTGCAGATTGTCGAGCTGTCGGTCGGTCGCGGGAGACGGGCGGATGGATCGGTAACAATCTTCTGGATCTCCATTGTCTGTAACCAACATGTTGGAAAAGCTTGTCCGAAGCAGCCAAGTCTACAGTTCCTGTAGTTTCGTCTCATCTCATCTCGTACAAGGCGCAAGGTGCTAAGTTTCACAGGAGTTTTGAGATTGTTTTACAGACATACTTTGTGAGCTCTGTTTAAGAGTGAGTCTAGGTGAGCAGCTGAAACACCAAGGTGCTTCATGAACAGTGGGCCAGTGAGTATCTGACTCATGTCAATAGCAAAGTGGCCGTCGGCGAGGTGAGCTTGCGAAACTCATTTTCATACCTGGGGATAAACGCGCGGGCCCATCTTTTCGAGTCAGGAATCATGACGCAGCAGCCATTGGAGATCAGATGTAAACGCAGCTATCATGTCTGTTCCCCTGAATGTCGAATCAGAGTGAGCAACGACGCGCACAATTTGATTTTCCACGGCATCCGGACAACCCCCAAGGATCTTCAGGTTGAACCAGACGATTCGTGCCAGGCGGCGATCAACGCTGGACAGCCGGCACCATTCGCATTAAAGTTTGCGGCTAGTCCTATTTATGGGGCTGGGAACCACTTTAACCGCCGCCCAAACGGCGACCGACACAACGTGGGCAAACAGAATGCTTCGAAGCATATCCGCGGACTTAGGTAGGGGTCTAGAAGAAAAGTCTGGGACCGAGAAGAAATTATCAAAGATGTACAGCAATATTGAAGTTAGTTGCTTTGTGCGAGTTAAGTCCGAAGTATCAGAACAGAACCATGGCACCACCAGTAAGTGTTGCCTAGATTCGTGCCCAAGGAATCCCGTCGATCCTATCATTTTCCGGAAATCCGGGTCCGCTCTGGAACGTGATGACAAAAGTATTGACTCCATCATGAACGGGGGCTCTTGAGTACTACCCATGGCTGGTAAGGATCATCACCAGGTCGCCCTGCTGTTGATGCTTTTTGGAATTCCGGTCCCGTTACGGGAAGATCACCCAGGCAAAGCTACTTTGACGAGAGGTACCAACCCTACCTTCAAACTGGGAGATGATCACGGACTATTGGCCGCAGTCAATCCTTCTCTGATCGATTACTAGATTGGAAAGTAGAGTCTCGCTGATTTGGGCAAGGTATAGACATGCGAGATAGATAGTCCAATCCCCCTAATAGCAGTCGAATATGGACGAAGAAATGCTGCAAGTAAAACAACAATGGATGGTTTTCCCGAATTGAAATGTCGGTTAGAGTTCCGATCAGTGCAATCCGAGCAGTTGGCCGAAGTATTGGTGCGATGACTGGCACGATCGATGAGGACTACAGAAGGATGACATCAACCACCCAAGGAACTGGGATGATCATCGCACAATAGTCTAGTCAAGACTCAGGAGTAGCCAGGAACGTGCAAATACTAACTCGGGCTGTTGCTACTTGCTATACCCACTTGGGTGCACAGAGCAGACACCGAGATGGGGATTGGGGACATGGGAGACAATAGTGGTTTGGAGTCTGGAAGTTGAACGGTGTGATCTATCTTAAGAATTTACAGAGTTTTTCGGTGTGAATAATTTTTTTTTCTCTTCTTTGAATAAACACCCACTGCATCTCGCATCATTACCCAATTGGGCCCGCCTATGACTCGGGGGCCATGCACAGTGCAGCCAGCCTTTTCCCCATCTCATGCAAGACATCTTCAACAACATGGCAATGATGGGGATGCACATGCAAGGGGTGCATACAGTACAGTGATCGGGTTGATGTCGCCATTCGCCATTAGTTGGGATTCTTCGTAGGGCTGATACCACCAAGAGACTCCAAGGTGCATGACAAGCCATCACGGCAATCCGATGTTTGATGAGGGGATCCCAATGATTCTTGGGATTGGAGAAATGCCATTCGGGCCGACTTGAGGGGAACAACTTACTGGGAAGAATTTCGAATATTTTTGAGAGGGAAAAGGCGTGCGGGGCAATCTGACGCTCATCCGAAAACGGAAAGGCTCTCGTGCAAGTTCTTTGCTGGAAGTCAAATCCACGACAGTCTGGCATTATGGAGTACTCAAACTAGTCACTAGTCAGTACGGAGTAGCATTGTCTTCTTTTAGTTCGTCTGAACTAAACACCAGAAGGGATTGGTGTGCCGCAAGTAAGTGGGATTCCAGTGGAGTCTCCGCTGGCTGGTGGTGGTCTTTCCTCATTCAGCCTGCCGGGTCCTGGAGCTTCTCACTGACTCCTACTTCTCCTCTCTCCTCCGCTCGTGCCTATCCTCCTTGAAGCTCGACGCTAACTTCTCCCATCCATGTAATTAGATTGTGGATCTCGCATCCTGTGCTCCAACTGATTTTCTCTCACGCCCGCTGTCTGAAGGACCAGATTTCCCCCTCGATGGGCTTCCCCCAATGGCCTCGGCTGGAGTCTTCCTGTCCACATGCCGGGTCACCCTCGTCGTCTCCTCGCTGAAGTCAGAAACCTAAGTTTGCACATCCTTTGCCCCGAATGGATTGGTCCCTGCCCGCAAATTTCAGACGAGCTAACTGGTTTGACTTTCTGGTCCGGGTCCAATTTAGATCCCTAATCCCCAATTGACATTTCCGCCAGCAAACGCCATTCAAATGGACTCGAATTGCTCAGATCGCCCCCCTGGCATGTGGAGAACACCGTGAACGACGGGTCGATGGATCTGCCTATCATGGTCCTGTGCTGGCTTGGTACCCCCGGTACTTCTCGGTCCTGCGACTCTTTTCTTGCCATCGGTTGGGTAAATTTGCCTGCGGTGGAGGCCCGCTTCCAGTCTCATTGGAGGGGTTGACTTCCCGCTTGGCCGGGATATTGGATCTGAAATTGAACAAACCCATTAAACTCAAAATGACACACACAAATAAACACTCCCCAGTCCATGGTTAGCGAAGGTCGGACCATTTATGCCGCAGCATGTCTAGGCCAGGGGTGGAGACTCGCCATCGTGCTATATCATCTCTCTAGTTCCCCTCGTCGGTCCTGCTGTCAACATCAGTGGCCCTCGTGCACAATCAGTCGGCCACGGCTGACTCCCTTCGCTTTTTGACAACACTACAACTGATCTTGACTGTGACAATGGCCAATGCGACTCTCGACTGCTCGACTGGGGGTTGCTGACGGTTGATCACTTTTCAATCACGACAATTAACGACAGCATCTACAACAGTACTACGATCCTTCAACATCTTACATCCTACTACTTTCGTTACTACCAGTCTGCATCGCCAACATGCAACTCCCTCCGGCCGAAGTTCTGGCCACATGGCCCACACCCAACTATGTCGACCCGGTGACTCGTGGGCCTGCCGTGAATATTGTGAATATCGTCCTACTTATCATCGCATTTATCGTGACTGTCCTCCGCCTTTACACACGGTTCAAGATAACGTGCACACCTGGTCTCGATGACTTCTTCATCGTCATCGCTTTCGTAAGTTCAATATGCATACAAGCTAGGGCTATCGGTCGATCTAACAATTTCTAGGCTATTGCAGTTGGCATGTGTGCGTGTACTTCTCTGGCGACTGAGCGCTGGGGTGCGAACCGGCATGTCTGGGATGTACCCTTGTCCTGGCTTCCCGTCGTCACCAAGTACAACCTCGGTTTTCAGATTACGTTTTCCCTATCCTGTTCGATCACCAAGCTTTCGGTTCTGTGGTTCTGCAAGCGCCTCATCGGAACGGGGAGTAAGGGACTGTACCGGGTCTACAATATTGTCGTGATAGTCTCCTTCATCTTTGTAGCTTTGTGCTGCATTGTCTTTTTGCTGGTCAGCATTTTTCAGTGCTCGTAAGTCCCCACCATCCTTCCACTCAGTGTGTTGCATTGACTTACCATGCTACCAATCAGGCCTATCCATGCTTTCTGGGACTTGGAGCCAATGTATCCTCATCATTGCGTCAACTATGGCGCGGCAGTATTCTCTGCCAGCGTTGTCAACATTTTCACCGATTTCCTCTGCACTCTGGTCCCGATGCCATTGATCTGGAACCTGAAGCTGCCTGCCCGGCAGCGGATTGCTGTGATTTCGATCTTCGGTCTAGGTATCTTTGTCAACGTGGCGGGCACGGTGCGCACGGTATATGTCTGGAAGAGTATGATGGCATCCTATGACACCACCTGGATGGGATGGCCTATTCTGGTCGCCGGATCGGTCGAAATCAACTTGGCACTGGTATGGATGGCCCTCGTGATGGAGTGTGCTCGGATCATGGCTAACCCTGTTTCAGATCTGTGCTTCTGCACCTGCACTGAGACCTCTCATCGGATTTGTCTTGCCCCACCTTCTCCCATCCGCTCGTGGCTACGGATCTTCCTTCGGCAACCGGGAATTGAAGTGGTCTTCCACTGGGCCATCCAAGCAGTCTCGCGCTTCCAAGATGGTCGAAGACCGCCAGTATGGTTACCAAGGCGACACTGCGGTGGATCGCATGGAGGTCTTGCGCACTGTTGAGATGGAGACGTGGACCGAGAACCGGAAGCCCAGCCATAGCAACAACCCTCAGGTCATGTCGAATCACACGCGCGTCGCAACACCGACGCACCACGTCGATCTGAAGAACGACGGTGTAGTATATACGTCGCCTGGCAGCGATGTCTCCTCCACCTCACTCACCCGTGACTCCAAGGAACAACACAACTTTTACGAACACCAGAACCCCGTCTAGGGTTTTTCACGCTCACTCTTCCTTTCTTCTCTTTTTCTATCATTCCCCTTCAGCAGTAAGGGCTAGTCATCTGGATATGAATTATCAAGTTATGAACATGTATAACTTTACTACCCATGTATACCTTTTTGAGGCTGGAGTCATGTACCTATAGTATACAGAACATACATATGAATATACATACTACACACACACATACAATCCAACCATCGCGATCTCAGCCCATCTGATATTAAGTGTCACCAATTCCTTCCGTAAATGGAGTGGGCCTGGGGATCCACTGCAATTAGGTCTCGACTCCACTCCACCAAGTCATGCCTCGCATGTGCGTAACCCCCATGCCCGTATGGCCTGATCTATCCCTGCTCCGTAGTTAGTTACGTAGGTTATAGTCGTCCCCATCAAGACCCGCTTCCTACAGAAAAATACTCCGTAATGATTAATCACCCAGACAGCAATAGTTAACTAAGGATCACTACGGCTCGGGCCTACCGAAATGAGAGCCCGGGTCTACTCCGTCGGTCTCGGATGGATGGGTGCATTGCGCTGGTTATTAATTTATCGATGATTTATTTATTTTTTCCCCTCTGATAATGATAATATAGTGTAGCGCATCCCTGGAATCGGCCACTCCGTGACTTTGGGTTTAGGTACTGCCGTGTGTGCTGTAGTAGACTAGTCTAATAACTACGGCCCGTCTCCTGTCCTGCCATCTAATGCAGGTACGGACGGGATGTAATTAAGATCTGACGCTGATTGAGGATGTGTCGACTGTCGAGGGGCAAGCATAGTATGTGCGTAGTTAGTAGTCGACTGCATAGCTTGTTTGAAGAGTAATATTTCTCTTCCTTTCTTTCCTTTTCTTTTTTTTTATTCGACTGCAGTATTGTAGAGTGGACACTCCGTAGACAAGAAGAATAAATGAGTCTAGACATCGGACTCTTGTGTACACCGTACATTGAGTAGCTGGTCTAGAACTAGACTTACATACTGAGGTTATGATCAGTTACCTATTCAGCTTAGCTGCATCGGAGATTAAGCAGGAGGGTCCGTGTGCATATGTATCTAGTAGAGTAGATAGTTAGATCGGGTTTGGGATTTGGAATGTCTTGGGCTTGGGGTATAAGAAGGTGTTTTATTCCCCGCTTTAGCTTGGGTCTCGGGGTTGTAACTAAATGATCGACGAAGAGATGTCTGAACTGGCTTTGAAGTTGACTATTTAGGTAAGTAGGGAAGTGATGATGGGTTTGGGTATTGCTATTTAGTTTGTGGTTGAGTAAGTGTACTTATGTGCCGGTTTTGGTTTTTTTGCCTTTATTCATCCTTGCCGTTGCTTACTTCAGCTTATAGTAGAAATTGTTACTGGTATTCTAAAAATGTTGACATTGGGTCTATACCTTGCGCGTATTGGGTTGCTGCAATTGATACCCAGTGTCTTAGTGGTCCCTTATGTTCAGTCAATCTAAGTTGAGAGAAACGTTAATCCTCTTTCTTACAAGTGATTGATTGCTGTTGCCATATCAGGAATCTACAAGATTTGATCTTCAGTCAGCTGAGTGATGCTTAACTTAAAAGCGCATGCACTAATGCTTCTTCGGTCGCTAGATATAAAACAATAGGATTAACCTGACAAGGTGATTGCGCTCTTCATAGTTTTCTACCATTTTACAGTATGGCAAGCTCTCTAAGAATCATCACGATGATGGTGTCTCTGTCTGATTTATACCATCCATCAAGCTAGTATTACTACCAGTAGTATCAATGAGTATGGATAGTGACACTGACATTAGTAGTGCGACTACTAGTAGTAGTTGAACTGTGAGGCAAATATTTATTACTAAGTATTGCGAGTAGCACCGCCAATAATTGACAACTGAAGCTACTAACTTACGGATGATCCAGCAATATCGCCAGCTATGAAGGCACTAAGTCTTTCCTGTTATTGTGATTGTTAATATCACCTTCGTGTGTAATCTTTGCTTCTCACTAGCAATCGGCTATGACTGGAATGGCGGTGATGCATCGGAGTTCGCAGCGAGAGACGGGCTGCTTATCGGCCATCCCTGCCACTGATAAGCAATGCAGATCCGATATCATTTCAACACATTGAGTATGATAGTAAGTAGTCCACCACATCTTATGCACATTGCCACTCACCGTCATCGGCACTCGGCGGAAGAAACAAGCAGATTGTATTAATAGAGAGTATCTTCATCTCAATGATTGGATTGTGGAATTCCTATTATCATTGGGAATTATCATACTGAACGGCGGCTCTCCGGATGGGTTGAGAAGTCGCCGAGCACGGGGCCATCACGACTGCTGATTGGTGCAAAACGCCGAAGCAGCTGTACGGCGCGGGGCAGCTTCCAATCCATCGCGAGCTCTGCCTTCAACAGCTGCCCCCTCGCTTCCATATTTAAGCCTTGAACGCGGCCATTTTTCTCGTTGCTTTATCTTCTCTCTCCAAAGTCATCTCAATTGCACCAGTTGAAAGCTATAATCGGTGCTGAGTTGCTGCTTGTCTGGTTGAGCATTGATCGAGGAGCTCCTTATCAATCATCATTGCGTTATCGTCATCGTATCCTTCCCCACATCCCTGTTTTCCAGCTGGGTATTTCTGTGCCCCTGGCCCCCCAAACTCATTCCTCTTCTTGATTCCATCTCTCAACCAATCAATCCATCACAATGGCTGCCATCTTCCGCTCCAGCTTGAGGCTCCGCCCGACGACGCGCCTGTCGGCCGTCCGCACCCTCACCACTACTCCGCACATGCGCGCTGCGGAGAAGCCTTATTTCCCCGACGAGCCTTCTGCTCCCAAGCTGGCCACGGCCATTCCTGGCCCGAACAACAAGGCTGCTGCCGAGAAGCTCGACAAGGTCTTTGATGTTCGCAGCTTGAACATGCTTACCGATTACTACAAGTCCAACGGTAACTAGTAAGTGAACCTGCATTTCTCTCATCACCCCTGGCGGGCGATACTGCCGAACGAGCACTAACATTGACATAGCATCGCCGATCTGGACGGAAACGTGCTTCTGGATGTGTAAGTTACTACTACTGCCTATGGCTCTTTTTTGCGATAATATGCTTGAACCATTCTAACATAAAATTTCCCCCAGCTATGCTCAGATTGCCTCCATCCCCGTCGGCTACAACAACCCCCACCTCCGCAAGGTGGCAGAGTCTCCCGAGATGGTCAATGCTTTGATCAACAGACCGGCTCTGGGTAACTTTCCCTCTCACGACTGGGCTGACATCCTGAACACTGGCATCCTCAAGGCTGCCCCCAAGGGCCTTAACCAGGTGTTTACCGCCTTGGCTGGCTCCGATGCCAACGAGACTGCCTACAAGGCTGCCTTTATGTACTACCGTCAGCGCGAGCGTGGTGGCGCTGAGACCGAGTTCACCGAGGAGGAGCTGGAGACGACCATGAAGAACCAGTCCCCTGGCTCCCCTCAGCTGTCCATCATGTCCTTCAAGTCGGCGTTCCACGGTCGTCTGTTTGGCAGTCTGTCCACCACTCGCAGCAAGCCCATCCACAAGCTGGACATCCCCGCCTTTGACTGGCCCCAGGCTCCTTTCCCCTCCCTGAAGTACCCCTTGGAGGAGCACGCTCAGGAGAACGCCCAGGAAGAGCAGCGCTGCCTGCAGGAGACTGAGCGCCTGATCAAGGAGTGGCACAACCCCGTCGCTGCTGTCGTCGTCGAGCCGATCCAGTCGGAGGGTGGTGACAACCACGCCTCCCCGGCCTTCTTCCGTGGCCTGCGTGAGATCACCAAGCGCAACAATGTCCTCTTCATTGTTGATGAGGTGCAGACTGGTGTGGGTGCCACCGGCAAGTTCTGGGCCCACGACCACTGGAACCTGGAGACTCCCCCCGACATGGTGACCTTCTCCAAGAAGGCCCAGACCGCCGGTTACTACTATGGCAACCCGGCTCTGCGCCCCAACAAGCCGTACCGTCAGTTCAACACCTGGATGGGTGACCCGGCTCGTGCTCTGATCTTCCGTGGTATCATCGAGGAGATTGAGCGCCTGAACCTGGTGGAGAACACTGCTGCCACCGGTGACTACCTCTTCTCCGGCCTGGAGCGTCTCGCCAAGCAGTACCCCGAGCATCTGCAGAACCTGCGTGGTAAGGGCCAGGGAACCTTCATCGCCTGGGACACCCCCAAGCGGGACGAGTTCCTGGTCAAGGCCAAGGGCGTTGGTGTCAACATTGGTGGCAGCGGCCAGAGCGCCGTTCGCCTGAGGCCCATGCTGGTCTTCCAGAAGCACCATGGTAAGTCGGCTTTAGATTCAGGTTGATATAAGATACGATGCTAACATTGCTGCAGCCGATATCCTCCTGGAGAGCGTCGAGAAGATCATCAAGCAGCTGTAAGCAGCTGAACGGTCCAATCTTCAAAGGAATCTAGTCTGTGACTTTATGGCGTTTAACCGGCACTTGGGATGGGGACATTTCTTTTCATGATATCTATAGCCGATATTTATATGGCAATGTGCGCTACGATTTATTAGCATTGATGTTTAGTCTAGTCATTGAGCAACGAAGTGATGCCGTCAAGGCAGCGTTGATCTTGATCTATTGTCCGGGTATCCAGTAGTCATCCCCCCTTTTGTAATTATAAACAGTGTGCCGAATCATACCAGCCCGACAAAACCCGTACCGTACATCATAGAAAAAAAGCGAAATTATGAAACCGAAACTCCAATCGTGCAAAACCATCTCCCTTTTGAAAATATATCGCTATGCCGTGCAAGATAGAGAACCGACATATCGCAACGAACGAACGCAAGCAGGAAAAGCGTGAACGAGCAAGATATTGATCGATCATGCCTCCTCTTCACCCGTGCTACCATCCCTCCTGTACCGAAAAGACATTATTATCAGCACTCATCAATGAATCCAACACATAACCCAAAGACATAAAACCGGGGGAAAAGGAAGAAGAATATAACATACGGAATATACTTCACGCCCGAATCCTCCAAACTGGAAATAATTTCATCGGGAAGCTGTTCGTTCACCCATCACTTATTAGCCCAATTCCATTCTCATCCTCTGTCTTTCTCTCCTTCACCACCACCGGCAGAAGAACTCTGGGGGTGTGTGTACTCACCGACCCAGTAACCTTAACCGCATACGTCCCCGGAACATAACTATCCAATCTCTGCCACCTAGCCACCCAGCTAGTCATGGGATCGCGGAGCGTAACCAGACCCTCGAAGACCTGCGACGTGCATTCTTGGATGGCGTCGTTGTTGCCACGGAGTCCGAGGACGTTATCGCAGTTGGGACAGCCTTCGCGCATGAATTTCTATATAGCATTGAAGAACAAAAGGGTTAGTGGTTTGATTTGGTTTGGCTTGGTTTGTGTTGGTTTTATTTATGGGAGGGGGGAGGGCGTACGCTGTGCAACTGGACCAGGGAGCAGACCATGCAGGCGCGGAGAGTGCGCTGCTGGCTGGGGGCGACGTAGAAGGACATCGTTCTTGTTCCTTTTTAATTTTTCTTTTATTTTGTGTTAGGGTCGGTAGGTAGGAATTGGCGGGACAAAGGGATGTGTGGGTGGGAGTTCAAAGAGTTGGGGATGATGATGCATGCGGCAAAGACAAGTCCAAGAGGCTTCTGGAATCGGAGTTGCGCGCGACCGCCAAGACTAAACCAGCCCCGGAGAAAAGTGACGGGGAAAAGCGAAAGCAAATCAATCATCATCGAATCCCGAGTTTAAAGCCTGGAAGTTGAATCCAGGAACGGGAGAGCCGAAAGAGAAAAAAAAAAGTTTCAGGAACTTCTTTTTCTTCTCACATTTTTGCCTTCTTTTCTATTCTTCATCTTTATCTTCTATTTCACGTTTCTGCATTTGATATAAATCCTGCGTGTGTGTTCCACTGCGATCGATCTGGTCCGCGCTCTCGTGCTCTCTTGCCCCAAAACCCTCCCCCTCCTCCTCCTTTCGTTCAACGCTTCTTTGCGCCGACCCTCGTGAATTTCTTTCCTTATGGCTTCCCCCGATCTCGAGGCCGCCACTGCCCTCAAGGTGCAGGGAAATAAAGCCTTCGCTCAACATGAGTGGCCTACTGCTATAGATTTCTACTCCAGAGCCATTGAGAAGTATGATAAGGAACCGTCGTTCTTTAGTAACCGCGCTCAGGTAGGTGGCGTTATCGCTGAAACAGGTGTCGGAGTTGAGGTCTGAGGTGAGACACTAACTGTTTCTGGGTTGTTGGTTAGGCACATATTAAACTCGAGGCTTATGGTTTTGCGATCGCGGATGCCTCCAAGGCCCTGGAGCTTGACTCCAACTATGTCAAGGTTCGTTGGACACTTGCTGCTACTGCTACTGCTGCTGCTGCTGGTTGTTCGCCTCTGACTCAACCTCGTTGATAGGCTTACTGGCGACGAGCCCTGGCAAACTCCGCCATCCTGAACTACAAGGAAGCTCTGAAGGACTTCAAAGCCGTGATCAGGAGAGAGCCCAACAACCGCGATGCCAAGCTAAAGCTCACCGAGTGCGAGAAGCTTGTTCGTCGGCTCGAGTTCGAGAAGGCGATCGAGGTCGGTGATCCGCCGTCCGCTTTCGAGAACCTGGATATCGATGCGATGGTCGTGGATGAGAAGTATGATGGTGTGCGCCTGGAGAAGGAGATGACGCAGGAGTTTATCGATGACATGATTGAGCGGTTCAAGAACGGGAAGAAGATTCATCGCAAATATGCCTTCCAAATAATCAAGGCTGTCAAGGATATTGTCTATGCGGAACCGACGATGGTGGAGGTCGGTGTTAAGGAGGGTACTAGGTTGACGGTTTGCGGTGACACGCATGGTGAGCTTGCTGTCTTCGTTTGGTTGTGATGTGCGGCTAATGTGTGTGTGTGTGTGTGCAGGTCAATTCTTCGATCTCCTCGAGATCTTCCGCCTCAACGGCTACCCTACCGATACCCATGCTTATCTCTTCAACGGTGACTTCGTGGACCGTGGATCGTGGTCGACGGAGATTGCGCTGCTTCTCTATGCCTACAAGTGGCTGCGCCCCAACGGAATCTTCCTGAACCGTGGAAACCACGAGACGGACGACATGAACAAGGTGTACGGCTTCGAGGGCGAGTGCAAGGCCAAGTACAATGAGACAGTGTTCAAGGTCTTCTCCGAGTCCTTCTCCGCTCTGCCGCTGGCTACGTTGATCGGCAACAAGTACCTTGTGCTCCATGGTGGTCTCTTCTCGGATGACAACACCACGCTGGACGACATCCGCAAGCTGAACCGGCACAACCAGCGCCAGCCCGGACAGCAGGGCTTGATGATGGAAATGCTCTGGACGGACCCGCAGACCGCGCCCGGTCGCGGACCCAGCAAGCGTGGTGTTGGCCTTCAGTTTGGCCCGGATGTCACCAAGCGCTTCTGTGAGAAGAACGGTCTAGAGGCGATTATCCGTTCGCACGAGGTGCGCATGGAGGGCTACGAGGTCGAGCACGACGGACGGTGTATCACCGTCTTCTCTGCTCCGAAGTACTGCGACACTACGGAGAACAAGGGTGCCTTCATCAAGATTGGACCCGAGCTCAAGCTTGAGTACCAGGTCTTTGAGGCTGTTCCTCACCCGGATATCAAGCCGATGGTAAGTGATGGTTGATCTTCACTAGATCGAGTCCGGACTGGCAGGCTAATGACAACTTCCAGGCGTACGCGCAAAACTCTCTCATGTCGATGATGTGAGAGGCTTGACTGCTTTGCAAGCTGGCGTTCATGGGATGAATTGGGAGCGAGTCAATCTCGCCGATCGGACGGGACATGATACATATACACAACATTTAGGATGGGAACTGCGACGTTCAGATGAGAAGAAGAAGATGCGGAAAGCCTTGGATTACACAGTACGAGGGCCATGTATCTACGGATGATTGACGACGATCTCGTGAACTCTTTGCATAGCGGAATATCTATCTATCTATCTATCTATCTATCTATCTATCTATCTTGCTACTTCATGTTGTCTTCTCTCCTCCTAATTGTATGTCTTTGCTGTTGAGTTGTCCCGCATGTGCAGGTCTGGCGGCGTTGGATTGGCTGTCGGGCAGGGATTTCTGGACGAATTGCTTCTTGTCGTGTATCGTGTCTTCCAGTCGGAGTTCCGTGTCCATTAAATAAATAGAAGATCCCACTGCCATTGCATGGGGAGATACCAATTGGATGAGTGCTGGAAGTGTGTCGGTGCAGAGAATCCCGACCGCAGGGACCCCGCGATTCCCAACCGACGATTCTCGCTCTTCCTCCATCTTGGCTCGGACTCTTTCTTCTCTCTTCCTTCTTCTCTTCTCTGTGTCATTTATATTCATTTAATCATATAATCCAAATCCTCACTCACCATGGAATACGATCCCAAGACCCGTGAGTGACCTCTGTCCTTTTTCCCTACAGCCAAACTAACCCCGCCTTCCCCTCCGCAGCGCAGTATCTCACCTCCGACAAGTCCAGCTTCGCCTCGGTCTCCGCCCACGAACGCTGGCCCGTCATCTTGGTATGCGACATGCGATCCCAAAGATTTACAGTATATCCCTCGACTAATACTCCCCTCGTATAGACTGGCGCGATTGATGATCTGCACCGCAGCGTTGCCGATGTAACCGACGAGGAGAAGCGCCAGGAAGGAAAAGCGATCATTGGGGACCTCGCAGCGTTCAAATATGAGCTGCAACACAACAGGCAGTTGACGTGAGGATCATCCCCCGGCCATCATTTAGATAAGCAAAGCAGGCATTGACTCCCTCTACAGCCCTCTCCCCGACGACGGCCAGCCCGACATCGCGGTGTACAACCAGGAGTTGGAGCAGCGGGGAAACCCTTCATGGCACGACGTCGCATGGCTCTACTCGGAATGCTACCTCTGTGCGTGCAATTGGCATCCTCTCATACTGGAATCCCATCTGACATCGACCAGACAGACGCCTGAGCACCTTCTTCTCCCTCTCCAAGCACTGGAAGGGCTATGACGTGTTCGCCCGCCAGAAGATGTCCACCTTCAAGTCGTCCCGTCCCGCCGTCCTCGAACTCGCCGCACGATACAAGGAGCTGGCCGAGGAAGCACGCAAGGGCACGGATGGCAAAACCCCGGAGCAGATCGAGCAATCCGACCGTATCCTCTTCTCCGAGATGTGCGAGATCTGCCTCTGGGGCAACGCCACCGACCTCTCCCTCCTCACCTCCCTTACCTACGAAGACATCCAGAAGCTCCAGGGTTCGGAAGCCCGCAAGGCCTCGGAGAAGAACATCCTCGTCAACGACCTCGACGCTTCCTTCGACGTCCTGCGCAAGGCCCGCCGTGAGCGGAAGAACGAGGAGCGCCGTGTCGACATTGTCCTCGACAACTCCGGCTTCGAGCTCTTCGTTGACCTCATCCTCGCCGGCTACCTCCTCTCCGCCGACCTCGCAACCACCGTCGTCCTCCACCCCAAGCAGATCCCCTGGTTCGTCTCGGACGTCACTCCCCCCGACTTCGCCGCCCTCATCGACGCCCTCTCCGACCCGCAGGGCTTCTACACGGCCCCGGACGACTCGGGCAAGACCTTCGACCCCCTCTCGGAGAAGGAAGTCTCCGAAGTGAAATTCCTCTTCGACCACTGGAGCCACCTCCACCAGGAAGGAAAACTGATCATCCGCCCGCACACCTTCTGGACCACCCCAGGAAGCTACTGGCGCATGCCCTATGTAGCCCCGGAGCTGTTCAACGACCTGAAGGAGAGCGAATTGGTCTTGTTCAAGGGTGACTTGAACTACCGCAAGTTGACGAACGATGTGCGTTCTCTTCCCTATCCAGAGTTGTTCTTAACTTTTGATCTAACATGATATAATCTGTATAGGCTGCCTGGGATCCTACCACCCCCTTCACAGAAGCCATTGGCCCTCTGGGCCCGAAATCCGGTGTTCGCGTAATGGCCTTCCGCACCTGCAAGGCCGATGTCGTGGTTGGTTTGCCAGCCGGTGTGGATGAAGAGCTCCGCCAGTTGCCTAATGGTGGAGGTGACGAGGCGCGCAAGTGGGCGTGGAGTGGGAAGTGGGCTGTTGTGTCGTTTTGCGATGGGAAGGCTTAGGTATAGATAGTAGATATTATATTAGATGATAAACGATAGATATGGATTGGTAGATGCCAGGAAGATAACTGATGCTGGAATACAATACAGCGAACGAACGATGGACTTGTAGTAGTAGTATGTTCAATTGACTTACTGCAGCTGCTAAGTTATATACATATAGCAGCTACTGTATATCTATAGTGCACCCTAGTACTACCTACTAGCACCACCGCATTCCAATCCCATTGGACCCCATACTAATAAATCAACCGATCTTTGTATAGTCCAGAAGCCTCTATGAAGGATATCTATATTGAAAAAAACATCATAGCTAAATATCTAAGAGCTCATGCCAACAGCCTTTTGCAATCTCCGCCACTCAGGCAATCCCCATTGTTGCATCCACTTACAATCAACAACTTCATCGATCGTCGCCCGTTTGCTCGGTTCCAGAACCAACATCATCTTTATCATGCCACGAAAAGCCATCTCCTCCTCCACCGTCAAATCCATGTCTTTCCCGTGGTTCTCTTATGTATTCGTCGAACCGCACATCCCAGTCTCGATGGGTATTCCCATACCACCGACGAAGGTTGTCCTTCACATTCTTACGGCCATCTTCATCAAACCAATTGCTTCTTTCCTTCCACTCATTCCACCACCGATCAGGAAGTTTCCCAAGCATCTCGACATGCTCTATTGTAACCTCGTCTTGTGTGACTGGAAATGACTCAAATGGAGGTCTACATCCAAAAATATCCCAAATAGTACAGGCCAATGTCCAGATATCAGCCGGAAAGGAGAGAGGTTCATCACGTAGATTTGGATGTCCTCCTGCATCGGTAATAAAGCGGGATTCTGGCGGTGCAAGCAAGAGAGGCGTATGGCAAGTGTACTGTTTTGCTTCTTGAGGGTCGAAAGATTCCCCAAAATCTGCTATCGTGATCAGGGCATCCTCTAGGGTCACCTTATCACCATCGATCCCTAACCATATCGGGATGACAAGCTCATGGGGAACTCCAGGGTCAAGCGGAGAGCCGTCCTCTCGGACAACGAGCTCTTTCGCTGGTTCGTCAATCCCTCTCGCACGTAGCTGCTCATGAGTCATGTTTCTCGTGTCTGGTGGTAATTGAAGAAGGATATTTCCGGGGTGAAGGTCTGTCGGTGTATATCTTAGTCAAGAATGAATCGTATTGGATCTGATTTTAACATTACCTACCCCCATGAACAATCCCCTGAGAATGTATGAACTGCACCCCAAGAACAAGCTGTGTAGCAATAGCACGCGCCGGCGAAAGATGAAGAAGTCGATGATACGGATACTCTTTCACCTCGTTGATATTGAGTCTTGCAACGTCAGTCACTAAGCACCGATGTGTACCATTTGGTCCCGAAATGGTGAAGGAATCAAGGAGGTTCTGGACCATAGTCTTCCCAGGCAGGTTACTAGATTCAGCCTTCGCCAATCGCAAAAGTATCTCCATTTCGTGAGTACTAGTTCTTCGGTCGACTGACTCGGTCGTTGAGATCTTGAGAGCAACGAGGCGATGGTCTTTACCTGTAGTATCCTCTGCTAACCAAGTTGTGGCAGAGCGACCGAAGCCGAGTTTGTGGGCGATTTTGTATCTATCAGAGCAAAATTCATCACCGAGCATGACAGGGTGATAGCCTCCAGGGACATAGTAATCTAGGCGCTCGACTTCCTCCACATATTTATACTTCACTCTGCTGGGCTTCATACGAGTCGCCATGCTTCTTCTCTTGTTGATGTAGATATGTGAAATAGGCTGCTGCTGTCTCGGTTTCTGTCGATAGCACAGCACCACGGGCATGAATGGCCTGATTCTCATTATTTGGGGAAGGGTGTAGCTGGTACAGTTGGACATGACTTGGTAGTTGGATAATACGATTGTGAACCGGTGGATGCTTGTCTATCGGATGGGCTTGGTCGGCTCCCTTGAGATAAGCCACAAAGGGGTGTGGTCACGTTAACGTATTTATAGTCAATCAGGTGCCCTATTTAAAAGTTAATTAAAGGAACAAGAATCAGAATTGACAACTTGGGTTCTGTTGAGTGGTAAACACATTGCACGCGAGATGGAAAGGGCCAGTTCGAACACAGTGTCGGTTGGATGGTGTTGTTCTTATGCCGCCTCAGGTCCTTGGCCAGATGCCCATCAAACAAACCACTAGCAGTCAAGTTACTTGGTTAGCCTAGAATGACAAATTCAACTAAAAAGTTTGATATACGCCAGAATAGATACTAAGTGCGAGGGGAAATAAGACTATAAATTACGTACGATCAACGAGGTAGAGCTAGAGCTAAGTAGTGATTGACAGTGACAGTGATATCCACATCAACAGAGGAAAGAAAGCAGGTATCAGACCAGACCAGACCAGACCATAAAATCACCAGACCACCAGAGCAAACAAAAGACAGATCAGATCAGACAACAAGGAGAGGTATTCCCATCATCACAACACAAAGGGAAAGTGAGTACAAGCATCAAAGCTATCCGTGACAAGAGAAGGACAACCGTTCCATTTCACTCCGTACCGTTTCCAACCGACATATAAAGGAAAGGAAATTAAGATATAGGTTCAAGAACCGATAATGGTTGGTTCGTATAAGCGCGCATATTCTCTTTTCCCTTTCGGGTTTCCTCTTTCCGTTGCTTGAGACGTGCTTGGGCCTGTATTTTACGGTCCATGGGGATGGAGTCTCGGGGCACGACGGCCGCGAGGCTTTGACGGCGCTTGGCGCGGTCGAGGACATGCGAGTCAGGGAGGGCTGTGACTGCGTCGAGGCTGTATTTGGAGGGAGAGCGGCGCGTGCGGGGACGGCCGTGGTGGCTGTCGTCAAGGTTGTTGGCGAGGTGATGGGCGAGGGAGGTCATGGTCGTGTTTGTCGGGGCGTAGAGACTGCGGTAGGTGTTTGTGTTGTTGGATTTTTGTTTGGGACGCGAGCGAGTGGTGGGTGGATGGTGGTGATGATGAGGGTAGTCGGGCGGAGAGGAGGGCGGGATGTTGGCTGGTTCTTCGTCATCGTGGTTATCGTTGTTGTAGCGGGATTTGGGAGGCTTGAGTGATTCGCTAAGGTAGGCGAGTTGGTCTTCGTCGGTGATGCCCATGGCTTTCATGGCTCGTTTGAGGTCGAGGTCGCCGGCGGCGGTGCTGTATCGGGATGGGTAGGAGCGGCGTTCTTTGGCACGCGGGCTCGGACTGGGTGGCTCGTCAATGTCCGCGGTGTTGTCGTCTTCGGGGTCTTTATGAGGACTGTTGTGCCCGAAATCGAAGACATGGACACCGGTGTAGTTCTTGCGAGGGCTCTCGGTGTGGCGCGCTCGAACCTGGGTGTGTGGGAGGCTTTCGATCGCGGTGAGCTTGATCTTGAGCTGGTCAATCTGCTCCTGCATGCGACGGCGTTCTTCGTTGAAGGACTCTTTGAGGTCCTCCTCGTGATCGCGGTGCTGCTGGGAAGCGTTCTTTAACCGCTCACGGTACTCCTGGATGCGCGTTTCCAATTTGGCCTCGCGCTGCTTCAGCTTCGCCTCCTTCTCTTTACGGCGTCCTTCGTATTTGCTCATCTCCTGCTTCACCCGGGCTAGGGTTTGTTTGAGCGACGCGTTCTCTTTCTGCAGCTCGCAGGCTTTCTGTTCAGAGCTGCGCGCGAGATCTTGCAGTTTAGTGAAGTCGGACTGCTGAAGCTTCATATCCTCGATCTTAGTCTTCGCTTCGTCCAGGGCCTGCTGGGTTTTGCGGAGCTCTTCCGTAGCCTTCTCTGAAGAATTTTCGGATTCGGATTGCTCAGCGATATCATCGACTTCATTTCCCACAACACCGTGCCGTTCCAGCAGTTTGCGTAGTGAGTTGACGCGGTGCTTGTACTGCAGAGCCAAGGCGGTCTGCTTGGTGAGGTCTTGCACCAGTTTCTCCTTGTCGGCACTGGCGCTCTCCCCAACCATAGTTGATGCGAGTTGGGTAACATGACGCTCCATCTCAGAGACCTTGATCTCCTCCTCCCTCAGCTTATCGGCTAGTCGCGACGCTTCTTCATCTTTTTTCTTGGCATAAGTTTTGGCGGCAGAGCGGTACTGGATGAGCTTCTTGATTTCCCACGTGGTTTTCGTCCGGTAACTATCGAATTCAGCTTTCCAGTATTTCCCCGACTGCGACCGTGGCTCGTTCAAGTTGATGGTATCGTCGTTGTCATCTTCCGTTGGCGATGGTCTGGACCCCTCCGATGAGGGGTTGGGCTCGAGGTCCTGTGACGAAAAGAGCCCCGTGCCCTTGGATTTCTCTCGCGAATCCATCAGGGCTTGCGTCAGTTTGCTGCGAGGTTTGAACTTTCCGTCCGATAAGTTGGCCGACCACTGGCTGGAGAAGTTGTTGGAGGAAGAGGAGGTGGGGGTTTTGTTAGGTTTCGTGAACGGGTCTTCCCGCTTGCGTTCGTTATCGACGACACTCTCGCCAAACGACACGGTCTTGCGACGGTTGGATGCGGTTCCGGGTGTTACGAGGATACTTTTGGTAGGCGAGGCCATCGCGTTCACTGCCAGGTCCAGGTCGGCTTTGGAGGCCTTGAAAGCATCCCCTGTGTTTCCACTGGATGGTTTCAATGAGATGTGATCATTCAGGAGCTGATTGGTCGATGGATTCTTCGTCTTCACAGCAGCAGTAGTAGTAGTAGTAGTAGTGGTAGTACGGTGGGTGGACTCGTCGTCATCGGCACCTGGAGTACCAAACAAGGCGCTCTTGAAAGCGCGGATCGCAAACACGGGAGCGGGCGTCTCGGGTGGCTCTCCGGCCCTTGAGTTGTCTATGGGGATAAACAAGTTAGAAAAACAAGTCAGCGCGCGATGACCGCGGGCGGGAAACGGGGTCAGATGAATTGGAAGGCCATTATTGGGCCGTATGTGGTGGGTGGTGGAGGGAAGGGCGCGCGCGCACGCAGCAGCAGCAGGGCGGGCAGCAAGCCATACTAACTACTACTGGCGACCAGCAGAAAGTACTGAGGGAAACACACGCACCTGCGACCTGGTCTTCCTGCCCAGTGATCCACCCCAGCATCGCGTCTGCAGGGGACAAGGTATCCGGCGATTCAAATTATGGGACTGGACGAGACACGCATGGCACCAGCGAGACCATTGGGGGGCCAGAGGATTGACGTGGAACGCTGTGCTTTGTTTACGGCGATGATGCGCCAAGTCACGAGCTGCCCGCCCCAAAGGCGGTGGGCGGAAAAACGACGGGGCGGCGTTGGGATTGGGTGTTCATATACTCGCTGTCGGGTTACCGCTCTTTTCCTCTCTTCCCGTCTTTCTACTGCGAGATAGACTTCTCCCCCTCCCTCTGTCTAACAACCCATTCTCTCTCTGAATATACTTCCACACTTTTCCCTTTCTTTTCTTTCCTTTCTTCCAGATATGTTCTCTACTGAGCTATAGAGGGCTGCAGCTTCGGCTGCATCTTTGTCACTAATTTCCCGTGGCAAAGGCTAATCTCGATCACGGTGCATCCACTATTCTCACCGCCCGACCAGCGCCCCGCTATGCCTCACAAACAGAAGAAGAATTTCAGCAATGCCCCGAAGCACGGCTCTCCCCGAGCGGAGAAGAAGCAGCAGCAGCAGCAGCTCCGTCCAGACTCGCCGTCTGTCTCGCCGCCGGTAGTTGCCCCCACCAATTACCAGGAGATCCACCAGAATGAAGTCGAAGCATTGCGCTCCATCTACGGTGATGACTTTGAGGAAGTGCAGCACAGGCGTTCTGCCTGGCAGGTATGTGTTTGTCGCATTGGTGTCACTCAATTCATGACTGACCAAGAAGCTCTATAGCAATCGTCCGAGGTCTCGTTCAAGCTTCATCTGCGAGCCTCTTCCAATCCTGACGTCCATCTGGTATTGCTGGTCGAGCTGCCCACTACCTATCCCAAGACCTACCCCAACCTATCCCTGGAAAACTTAGACGATCTCCGGAAAGGCGCTCGATCGAGAATTCAGGATATTATACAAAATAAGCCGAAGACGCTTCTAGGGTCTGAAATGATATACGAATTAGCGGTGTCCATTCAAGACGTCTTGGAAGATGTGGCTGAAGCTCAAGCTCAAGACAAGGATCTTCCGAGCTTGGAGGAGGAGCGAATGGAACAAGAAGCCGCCGCAAACCAGCGAGCGGAGCTGGAGCGACAAGAGGAGATCCGGAAACAGGAGGCAGCCACAGCAGAGGAAGAGCGTGCCCTCCAGCAGCTCTTGGAGGACAAGGTCCGAGAGCGGGCTAAGGCACGACTGTCCCGACGTAAAAGTCGCACTCCTGGACTGGATGCGAACGGGGACACTGATGCTGTGGAGAACATTCTGGGTGCGATCACCTTCGACCCTCCGTTGGTTATGACGGACACGGACCAGGCCACCCTGGTCTTCCGCGCGGTGTACGGCAAATCGCTTCTCCGGATCGGACCGGGAAAGGAGACGTATACCGTGAGACCGGTGGTCTCCGACAACCGGTCCCATGCGCCTCTACTGGTTTTGAGAGAGATATCCCTGGATGAGAAGGGGTTCGAGCCCCTCGAGTTCCGCGAGAAGATGCGGTCCAGTGAGGACAGGCTGGAAGGCTTGAAGAAACTACGGCATCCGAACCTGGTGGATTTTGTCGGGTTCAAAATAACCCGACCCTTGAGCATGCATGATACTCAGGACAGCATCTGGACGGTCTATGCTCTCTTGGAGTATTCAAACAAGGGAACGCTAGCCGAGTTCTTGGATATAGTGGGAACAGTCCCCGTGGAAGTGCTCCGCAGCTGGACGATCCAGCTGCTGGAAGCCCTGGAGTTTTACCACCGTAGTGGATTTGTCCATGGCAATATTCATTGTGGTCGCATCCTGTTGTTCCGAACTCGTACTGGTGGGACCATTGTGAAATTGCGGGCTGGCATTGAAGAGGCCCTTCCTGATTCACCTGCCAGCAAGCGGTTACTCACAACGTCAAAATCGCCATTCTGGATGCCCCCCGAGTTAACCCACGGGACTGCACCGCTGACCATGAAGACAGACGTCTGGGACCTGGGTATTGTCTTTCTCCAGATGGGATTCGGAATGGATGTGCTGCAGCGTTATACGTCAGCAAATGCATTGATGGGCACGCTCGGCCTATCGACCGCTCTGCAGGATCTCCTGCATGAGTTCTTCAGGCCCGACCCGAAAAAGCGGCCGACCGCATTCCAACTGCAGCCTTCAGAGTTCTTCCGTGTCGACACTCCACTGATTGCTCGCACAAGTGCGTCAAATTCAATCTCCTTGCCGAGGCGTCCACGGCTCGACTCTATGAACGGCTTGCCTGCCTTCTCACGGTACAATCAAGATTTTGATGAAGCTGGGCGATTAGGGAAAGGAGGTTTTGGTCAGGTGGTAAAGGCAAGGAATAAGCTCGATGGTCGCTTTTACGCGGTCAAAAAGATTACTCAGAAGTCTACCGCGGCCCTGAAAGACACACTGTCGGAGATTATGCTCCTGTCCCGGCTTAATCATCCTTACGTAGTACGTTATTATACTGCGTGGATTGAGGAGGATTATGATTACGTAGACGAGGAAGCCATCTCTTCCACGGAGAGTGACGTCTTTGCTAGTCGGGACACGCATGCCTATGATTATAGTACCGGCGGGCTTGACTTTATCAGCTCGAGCGGCTATCCTAAGATTGAGTTTGGCTCCGACAGTGAGGAGGATAATGATGGGACTCTGTCTAACGGAGATAAGGGCGACACGCCCTCGACGTATGAGACAGAGAGCGCCACGGGCAAGGAGCTTAGTCGGGTACGGTCAGGATCCCAGGGCAGGCCCGTGCTTACGACGCTCTTTATTCAGATGGAGTATTGCGAGAAACATGTGAGTATTTCGTGATTGTGTCTAAACATTAACGCAGCTGGTGCTGACTTGCACAGACTCTTCGTGATTTAATAAGGAATGGTCTATACGATGATGTTGACCGGTCCTGGCGTTTGTTCCGGCAGATCCTGGACGGACTGAGCCATATCCACGGCCATGGCATTATTCATCGGGATCTCAAGCCAGACAATATCTTTATCGATGTGGCAAACAATCCCCGTATTGGAGACTTTGGTCTTGCCACGAGTGGTCAATTCACGACAGCCGTGCGCTCTTCCACCACTGCTGATTTTGAAGGCAACTTTACTCGCAGCCTGGGCACGACGTACTATGTTGCTCCAGAGATGAAGTCTGGCTTCACGGGCAACTACAATGAAAAAGTCGATGTAAGTGTAACCCAACTACATTAAGCGAGAGAAGTCTAACGTGAGCATAGATGTATTCTCTAGGTGTGATTTTCTTTGAAATGTGCCATGCCTTATCTACCGGCATGGAGCGCGACCAAACCCTGCGGGCTATACGCGAACCGACCCATACCCTGCCGTCTACCTTTCAGTATTCAGACAAGGTAGTCCAGGGTAGGATCATCAATTCATTGCTGAGCCATAACCCAAGCGAGCGTCCCTCAGCCTCGGATCTTCTCCGTAGTGGAAAGATTCCTCTGCAGGTTGAAGAAGAAACATTCAGGCGCGCGATCATGCATCTACTCTCTGATCCAAACTCGCCCGACTACAAGAAGATTCTATCCGGCATCTTCTCCCAATCACCAAAGAAGTTTGAAGACATCGCCTGGGATATGGACTCTCGCGGTACACCGGGCGCCACCGAGTTACTGATTCAAGGCCTCGTCAAAGAAAAGCTGACGTCGATCTTCCGCCGCCACGGTGCTGTTGAAACCCAGAGGCAGATGCTGTTCCCCAGATCTCAGCACTATAATAACGGCGCTGTGAGATTGCTAGACTCCTCTGGCAACTTACTTCAATTGCCCTTTGATCTGACCCTGCCCAATGCGCGTGCTATACCACGACAAGATCCTTCATTGGAGAAGACATACGCTTTTGGAACTGTCTACAGAGAACTGCCTCATGGTGGCGAGCCCCGAACTCATAAGGAGGTAGACTTCGATATTGTGTCTCACAACACTTTGGATCTGGCTTTGAAAGAAGCCGAAGTGATCAAGGTGCTCGATGAGATTATCGAAGAATTTCCGCCCCTGAGGTCTTCCCCTATGTGCTTTGTCATCAACCATTCAGACTTGCTTCAAATCATTATGGAGTTCTGCCGAATCACGCCGTCTCAGATCCCTCGTGTCAAGGAGGTCATCAGCAAGTTGAACGTAGGGAAATGGACGATGCAGAAGATCCGAAGTGAGCTTCGCTCTCCTGCTATCGGTGTTGCATCGACCTCGCTGGATGACCTGGCACGGTTTGACTTCAGAGACTCTCCAAAGAAGGTTCAAAAAGAACTGCGGGCTATCATGCAGGGTACGATATTTGCTGAGCGATTGGCACCCATCTTTGCTCGCATCAATCTACTCGTGGCGTATCTGCAGAACTTCGATGTCAAGCGGAAGGTTTACATGAACCCTCTCGGAAGTCTCAACGACAAGTTCTTCCGAGGCAGCATTCTCTTCCAGTGTGTCTTTGACAGCAAGCGGCGCGATGTGTTCGCGGCTGGCGGACGGTATGATTACCTGGTCCAAGAGTTCCGTCCCAAGGTCTTGGCGAGTCGTTCTCAAACTCATGCTGTGGGATTCAACCTGAGCTGGGATCGACTCAGCTCGGCAATGCTGGAGTACCTTGGAACTCCTGCTAAGACTCCAGCGAAGGGGTTTGATATGGAGACTGGGGCTTTCTGGAAGACACGTAGGGTAAGTCGGGTGCGCACCATCGAGTAACTGAGATATACTAACTGCTGGCAGTGTGATGTGCTTGTTGCAAGTTTCGATCAGACAGTGTTGCGTACCCTGGGCATCAAAATCGTCCAGGAACTGTGGCTGAATGATGTCAGTGCAGAGTTGGCTGTGGATGCCTCTTCGCTAGAAGAGCTCCTGAATAAGTATAGGGATGACAGCCATGGCTGGATTGTCATTGCAAAGCAAGATAGTCAGGAGAGAGGTTTCAAGGTCAAAAGTCTCTCCCCAAGGGAAGAGTTCGATATCCGGGGCTCCGAACTCGTTCCTTGGCTGCGGAACGAGATACGTGCGCGCTACCAGCGAGAGGGCGCGGCAGATTCTCTACGGCAGTCTCGTCTGCCCAGCCAGGCAGACCCAGGGCCTTCGTTCAATGAGCGATTCAGTGATGTCCGCATTCTTGTACCCCAGCACCGGAGCAAGAAGTCCAACCGCAGGAATATTGTTGAGACAGGTATGCTTAAGCTGTCCCCTTGATATCATAAGGATCCCGCTAACTTTCTCCAGCACTATTCCGATCCCGCGAGGTGGTCGAGGATGCCCTGAACGGACCAGTTGCTGCCATAGATACCCGCGATGAGTTGCTAGAAGCCATCCGGAACACTCGTCTCTCAGATCCTGAAAGCTGGCGCGCAGTCATCCAAAACGCGCCCCTGACGGAACGAAAATACCTCACGCAAGTCCACGAATTACTACTAGACCTAGCTACCGAGAGTCGTGTAGATGGGATGGAGAGTTTCAGCAATGCGTTCATATACAATTACCGCACAGGGTCATGCATATACTATGATCTTGGAAGTGCAACCGACAGGTGAATTAACGTGTGATGTTATGTGTGATGTGTCTCTTATTTGTATCTGCTGTTGATTGAATCTCCTCTTCGAAATATACCCACATTTATGCCATGCAAACAAGCGTTGAAATTAGCCATTCCATAGAAGCCACATAATGAAATGAAATCCAGTCAAGTCAAGCACATTTTCAGGTATCTCTGCTATAGTACACGTAAGAATGCATGCAACGAATATCAACCAATCAAATCACTCGCTATCATCGTCACTCCCGTACGCCACCAGAGGGCCAGCAGCTTTAGGCGCCTGCTGCGTCGTGACACTACCCCCTGCTAGGCCCTTCAAAGCCGCAACAGTAGAGCTGGAGAAGATCCCTCCCGCCTCCGACTCTTGCGGAGCAGCAGCGGTAGCAGTCTCGGATGCACCCTCAATCATCAAAGGCTGCTCCGGAGCCTCCAACTGCGCAATGGCATTCGCATCCTCCAACTCCTTCGTACGCGAGAACCACACCTCATCCGGCGGCTCATACCCCTGCAGCCCATAACTCCCCTCAATCTTCTTCCTCTTCTTGGCCTCAGGATCCCTGCCCTCCAGCTCGGCCACAAACTCCGCCGGCAACGCCCTCCTAACCGCCTCAGCAGCCTGCTCCTCCAAGCGTCTAGCCTCCCTCTTCTGCGCCAACGGATTCGGATCAACCGTAGCCCACCTAACATTCAGAATCTCATTATGATCCAAACTCTGATGCGCCATAGCCTCCTTCGCAAACTGCGCATTCGCCTCATTCGTATACGTCACAAACGCAACGCCCCTAGAGGTGAGCACGCGAACCCGATCAATCTGTCCCCATTCCTGGAAATTCCTCGCCACCACCTCCTCAATCGAATCCGTCACATGAATCCGACCCACATACAGCGTGCGGTTCTGTCTCATGAACGACCCCACACCGCCCATATCATCCCGATAATCACTGAACTTGTCCCGCCCAAAGCAATCCACGTTCGGGTTGAATATGTCATGCAGTGTCGGTAACCGGTGCAGGTACTCGCACTCCGCGCCGCGCGGACATATCCCGCGCGCGAAGAACAGGCAGAAATACGAGCCGGGGACTTTGTCTGCCCGTGTGTAGCCGCTGTCGCGCGCGATGTTGCATCGTGATGGCGCTGCCGTCTTGCTTAGGTAGGAGTTCTCGCGGTCGCCGCCGCTCCATTTGTTGTACCAGATGTTGAAGATCGTGCCGACTTGCGGTGGGGGCTCCGATTTGATCGTTGCTGGGTCGACTTGTGGACGTGCTGGGCGGCGCTTGCGTCGGATTATCTTTTTGGTCTTCTTTTGCGGTTCGAGCGCGTTGTCGCCGGTGGTTGTTAGGGCGGTTGATTCTGTGGTTTCGGGCTGGTCTTGGTCTTGGTCTTGTTCTTGTTGCTGTTGTTGGTCTTCGACAACCGCCTCCGTTGGAGGGGTTACTGTTTCAGTTGGAGGTGTTGCTTCAGCCATGGCTGCTGTGATGTTGAGAGGATTGGGTGATGATGTGAGTTGAAGGGAAGGATAGAATGAATGTTGATGTTTGAAGTCGGCAAGTTCGAAGATTCCGCCGGAGGTGGCAATTACGTAAGCGGGGTGGGTGCTTGGCGCGGCGGACGATTTTGAGGACGATTTCCCCAGACCAGAGCTGCTCGTGCTTTTGCGCTGCGATCACGTCGATTTTCGAGGAGCTATCTCGCTCGTTTGATAGATACTTGAGAGACTTCGCTTGCTGCGGAATCTAGCTTTAGCTGTCTGGTTGTGTCGTTTGTTGTATCTGGGAAATCGAGTCCGCGGGGCTCTCAACCGGCAAGATGGTGAACATTACGGAAAAGATCAAGGAGTATGTTGTCCATATTGCAGGTCTGCTGCTGCTGCCTGTGGAATATATCTTGCTCACGCTTTGTTCTCGCTCTTTAGGATCGAAGATGAGATGCGCAGGACGCAGAGTAAGTGTTCCGATCGCCATATCAAGGTCTTGATAGCCCCGCCATGCTAACTGATGCACAGAGAACAAGGCCACAGGTGCGATTTGATGCTCTGGTCAGTTTTGACTCAGTAGAAGACTAACGTACTCTTGACTTTAGAGTACCATCTTGGTCTACTGAAGGGGTAAGTAGAGAGCTCATGCCCCTCATCTTCATGTTTACCCCGCCATGCGGAACCAGCACTAACTAAATGCTATCACAGAAAGCTTGCTCGCCTACGAGCCCAGCTGCTGGAGCCAACGGGTGGCTCTGGTGGTGGTGGTGCTGGTTTCGATGTGAGCAAAAGTGGTGATGCGCGTGTAGCTCTCGTCGGTTTCCCCTCCGTTGGTAAATCTACCTTCCTGAGCAAGATCACCAAGACGAAGAGTGAGACGGCTGCGTATGCTTTCACTACTCTCACTGCCATTCCTGGTGTGCTTGAGTATGGTGGCGCAGAGATCCAAATTCTTGATCTTCCTGGTATCATTGAGGGTGCGTCTGAGGGTAAGGGACGTGGAAGACAGGTCATTTCGGCTGCTAAGGTTTGTTCCATGCTTGCCTCTGGAGGATTGTGCTTTGTTCGGGGCTAAAATTTCTGTTTAGACGAGTGATCTTATTCTGATGGTGTTGGATGCTACGAAACGTGCAGAGCAACGAGCGCTGTTGGAAGCGGAATTGGACGCTGTAGGCATTAGACTGAACAAGGAGCCTCCGTGAGTATACCAGGACTTGATTACTTGTATATCTGGCTGACTGGCATAGGAACATCTACCTTAAGCAGAAGAAGGCGGGTGGCATGAAGATCACCTTCCAGACGCCGCCTAAGTACCTTGATGAGAAGATCATCTACAATGTTCTCCGCGATTACAAAATGCTCAACTGCGAAGTGTTGGTTCGTGATGAATATGGTATGTACAGTGCCTCAGTGCCCATATGAGCTTCATAGCTGACGTATTAATCTAGCCACGATTGACGACTTCATTGATGTGATCATGAAGGATCACCGTAAATACATCAGATGGTAAGACCTTACCCGTTATCATCAGCAATGCATCACTCATCTAATCTGAATACAGTCTCTACGTCTACAACAAGATTGACGGCGTCAGTCTGGACTTCCTCGACCAACTAGCCCGCGAACCGTACACAGCCGTCATGAGTTGTGAATTGGACCTGGGCGTGGAAGACGTCGTGGATCGCATTTGGAAAGAACTCCGTCTGATCCGGATCTACACGAAACGGTTTGTCCCACTCAATTTTCATGCAGCTGTTGTCGATGAGTGGGTGATTGCTAACGATGCTACAGGAAAGGCGAGGAACCCGATTTCTCCGAGGCACTGATCTGCCGCAGCAACTCGACCATCGAAGATGTGTGCGACAACATCCACCGCACATTGAAGGAGACATTCAAGTATGCGATGGTATGGGGCGCGAGTGCACGCCATATCCCACAGCGGGTGGGTTTGGGACATGTGGTATCGGATGAAGATGTGGTGTCGATTGTTGCTAAATGAAGCGGGAAAATAGTTCATGCATTTACACTTTAGTCCAGCAACGGTGTCCTGTTCTGCGAATATCCTACCGGAGTAGATACTAGACATGGCGTATGCTCTGCAGATCTCATTTTGAGTCCGCTGAGCCCACCGGAATTCCCGCGGAGACGAAGTGGAGTGTCAATGGTGATTGGGATTCTTCATCAATCTCCAGTGTTCGGGATCCACCTTAGCAGGGAATGTAGGAACTAGGAAGATAGTCTAGATAGATGAAGGATACACGCGTCAGGGAATTAAGTAGCGACTCTGCCAAAGCTTAAACTGCAAACAGTAGGATTTAACTTCCTCATTGGGCTTGGAGTCACCCACTTTTCTCGGGCTTAACACTTCCCAACCGGATAAAGCAACTTCCTCTTCATCTTCCTCCAACTCCATCATCCCTCTGTCTCTGTCTGCACTCCTCTCTTGCTCTCATTCTTCATATTGTCAGTTCTTTCGCTCTCTTTGCCTTCAAAGAGCATCATTCATGAGCGTCTTCCCTGTTGGCTGTATCCAGCATCTTCGGGGTATGCAAAGCACTACCGGTCGACGTCCTCACCCATCCCGTTAACCCCGAGCTAATCGGTCCACAGATGACACGAACGGTGCCTGACGATCTATGACGCGGGTTAGTTGCTAAGCACTTCACTATCGAATGCAGGGGACGCGTACATCTTCTCTGTTGGCCAATGGCTCGTCGTGTCTTCCCACCGTCCACCGATGTCCGTGGTGGGTCGACGATGCTTGCCCTCCTTAATGTAGATACAACAATTGCATGGTTCTGGGTGGAATACCTATGGCGATGATAGCAGGGACACAGAGCAGGCAGCGACCATTCTCGAGTTCTTGAATGATATAAAATCACTCTACTGCAAGCTGAATCTGCTGAGAGAGTCCACCTTTGCAAGCATATTCTTTCCTCGGATTGAGATTCCCTCTTTCCAGCCACTCTCTTGCAATGCGCTCCAAGATGAGCCTTCTGGCCGGCGCGGCCACACTATCCCTCTCACAGGCCACCAGCCTGGCGGATGTCTGCACATCCTCCTATGCTCGTTCTGTGGCTCCCAGCAGCCCCCTCATGGGTATCACCGTGGACACCACCTCCGTGACCGCCAACCCGGTCTACAACTACAGCTCTGCCTCCACGGCCTTCTGGCCTGCTTCCACCTTCGACTTCTGTAACGTCACCCTGGCATACACCCACGACGGGCTCGACGACCAAGTCTTGCTGCAGTTCTGGCTCCCGGCCCCGGCCGACTTCAAGAACCGCTGGCTCTCCACCGGCGGTTTCGGCTATGCCATCAACGGCGACAGCGCTGACCTGCCTGGCGGTGTCATGTATGGTGCGGCCTCCGGTCAGACCGACGGTGGTTTCGGTGGCTTCTCTACCGAATTCGATGCCGTTTTCCTGAAGGCCAACGGCACCATCGACCGCCAGGCCCTCTACATGTTTGGCTACCAAGCCCACTACGAACTGAGCGCTGTCGGCAAGGCCTTCACCAAGAACTTCTTCAACCTCGGCAGCTCTAAGCTCTACTCCTACTACCAAGGCTGCTCCGAAGGTGGCCGCGAGGGCTGGTCCCAAGTCCAGCGCTTCGGCGATGAATGGGACGGCGCTGTCATCGGCGCCCCTGCCATCCGATATGGCCAGCAGCAGCCAAACCACCTCTACCCCGGCCTTGTCGAATACACCATGGGCTACTACCCCCCACCCTGCGAGCTCGAGAAGATCAACAACCTGACCATCGCCGCCTGCGACGCCCTCGACGGCAAAAAGGACGGCGTCGTGGCCCGCACTGATCTCTGCAAGCTGCACTTCAACATCAACACCACCATCGGCGCCCCCTACTACTGCGCCGCCGAAACCACTACCACTGTACTCAAGAAACGCCTCTCAACCAGCAACACCACCCCGGCCCAAAACGGCACCGTTACCAAAGAAGGCGCCGCCGTTGCCGCCAAGATCCTCGACGGCCTAAAGACCCTCGACGGTAAGCGCGCCTACATCTGGTACCAACCCAGCGCAACCTTCGACGACGCCGAAACACAATACAACTCCGAAACCGACTCCTGGGAGTTAGACATCACCTCCCTCGGCGGCGAATGGGTCGCCAAATTCCTCGAACTCTACGACGTCGACAACCTCTCCACCCTCGACAACGTCACCTACGACACCATGAAGAACTGGATGATCGAAGGCTGGCAACGCTACGAAGATGTCCTGCAAACCACCTGGCCCGACCTAACCCCGTTCCACTCCAACGGCGGCAAGATCATCCATGTCCACGGTGAATCCGATCCCAGCATCCCCACTGGCTCCTCAGTGCATTACCACGAATCTGTCCGCAAGCAGATGTACAGCTCCCTCTCCTTCAACGAGTCCTCGGACGCCTTGAACGACTGGAACCGGCTGTACCTTGTCCCTGGCGCTGCACACTGCTCATACAGCACGGACCAGCCGAACGGCGGCTGGCCGCAGAGCACTCTGCCTACGTTGATCGAGTGGGTCGAAAACGGCCAGAAGCCGGATAGGTTGAATGCGACGGTCCAGGAGGGCGAGAATTATGGACAGCATCAGGAACTGTGTGTTTGGCCGCTGAGGCCTTACTACGTCAATAATGGGACGGAGTTGACGTGTGTCTTTGATGAGGAGTCGTACCAGACTTGGGTGTATGATTTTGATGCTTATGATCTGCCGTTGTATTAGGTAGGTATGATTATCAGAGGAGTGGTAGTTGGTTAGGTGGATGGATTGATCAGCTAAGATTTGCTTTAGATGATGTATATATACTGTGTATGTATTTATGGGATTGTGTGTAGAGTGCAACTAGTACTACTGAACTTCATGTATTTTTAAGGGGGTATTTCCGGTACTAGTACTCAGGGTGGATGAGGGGTCGTAATAGTACATGGGCATTGCCTCAGGCACAAGGAACCTTTAGTATATGTGAATCATGAGCAGGGCAGGATACGCTACTCATGCTGATTGGTACATGGGACAAACCAATCATTTTATTGGCTTTGTGGCTATGGTCTACATTACTCTCAAAGTACGAGAATAGATGTATGTGAAGTGATAATATATTCCTAAACCGAAATGTACCCTAACTTAAACCGAAAAACATGTACAACCAAAGATATAATCCGACCTAAACCCAAACCGAAACTCCAGTTCCAAATGACATTCCTTTTAAGCGGCAGCGGCGGCAGCAGCAGCGGCGGCAGCCACGTTCTGCATGCCAATGGTAGGCTGGACGCCCACACGCTCCTTAGCCAAGAGATCAACCAAGAGAGGGCTGGGGGCAGTGTTCCGGTTGGGGTGGAATGCCAGCTGGTTGTTCTTGTACTTGACGACGCTGTCCAGGTAGATGTCGAAGAGGTAAGAGGAGTCCAGAGGACCGCCCTTGGCCTCAGGGTGGAACTGGGTACTGAAGATGGGACGAGACTTGTGGATCATACCCTCGTTGCTAGCATCGTTCAGGTTGACGAAGTAGGGCTTCCAGTCGGAAGGCAGGGTGGAGGCATCCACGGCGTATCCGTGGTTCTGGCTGGTGATATGGCAGCGGCCAGTAGTGGTGTCCAGAGCCGGGATGTTGTGGGCACGGTTACCATACTTGAGCTTGATGGTACGAGCACCATTGGCCAGAGCCAGGAGCTGGTGACCCAGACAGATACCGAAGATGGGCACCTGGGAGGTCTCCATCAGGCGACGGAGGTGGTAGACGGTGTCCTGGCAGTGAGTCGGGTCACCGGGGCCGTTGGAAATGAAGACACCATCGAAGTGGTGAGCGACCTTGTGGATGGGGTAGTCGAAGGGGAACACAGTGATACTGGCTCCACGGCTGACCAAGCTGCGCAGGATGTTCTCCTTGACACCGCAATCGATCACAGCGACGTGGCACTGGGGGTCGGCGGCGCTGACGTGGAAAGGAGCCTTGGTGCTGACCTGACGGACCAGGTGGATCTGCTCAGGGTCGACGAAGGCCTCATCCTGGTCCGCGTCGTACTCCTCACCGACGGTGATACGAGCGAGGGAAGAACCCTGCTCACGGAGGTAAGTGACAATGGCACGAGTGTCGACGCCGGAGATGGCGGGCACACCCTCACGGGCACACCATTCACCGAGAGACTCGACGGCAGTCCAGTGGCTGTACTGCTCAGCCACATCGGCCACGACAACACCAGCGGCCTGGAGGTTGGGGGACTCAAAGTACTTGAGCAGACCGTGCTGGTCCCTCTCGGCGGAGGGGACACCGTAGTTACCGATCAGAGGCTGGGTGAAGACCAGGATCTGACCACGGTAGGAGGGGTCGGTCAAGGACTCGGGGTATCCGACCAGGGAAGTGGTGAAAACGGCTTCACCCGAAATGTTGGAGCGGGCTCCAAAGGACTTCCCATGGAAGATGGGGCCATCTCGGATCGTGAAAGTGGCACGTTCAGTGGCAGGACGTCCCTGACGGACGGTAGCCATGAAGCGGGACTGGATAGAAGCGTTCACGGAAGTGAAGGCAGGGGCCCTGGCGGGCATGGCCTTGAACACACGAGCAAACATTGTGATATGTGGATTTATTGTGGGCGAGAGATGAAAACGGCGGGTTGTGTGAAGTGGATTCAGAAGTTTCCGGAAGCTTTCCAGAGGTGATCCGAGATGTAGTCCTGTAGAGAACATGTTAGTATACGTTCATTGCAATTCAATTCCATGATGGGGATGGCCATGGCGAGTGACGGTAGTGGCGGGGAGGGGGGAATGCGGAGTATCCATGGGAACCCATAGTATAAGGTATAAGATAAGAGACAACGTACCTGAGAAGTGAAGACGGAAGGTGCCAAACGCATAAGCGCGACTGTGCTGTTACCAGTCACTAAGGATTGGTATACAAGATGAATTGAGATGGAAGGGGTGTCTAATTAGTTAGACATGGAAGTGAGCTGGATGATTCGTTGGGGACGGAGTAATCTGGGATACGGAGAGAGAAAGAAAGAAAGGGAGAGAAAGAGAGGGAGAGACCAAGAGATTAAAAAAGAAGGGAAAATGTGTGCCGGCCCGGTCGGGTGGCACGTGCCGCACGCACTCACCGACTTTGGGTGCCCGTCCGGCCAATCGGAGGGCGGCCATTGCGGCTGTCCGCTATCGGGGAGGCCAACTTTGGCAGGATTTTATTCATTCCGTTGACTCACTCGCCCGCCGATACTCGCGCCCTTCACTTGATGGATCCATTCTTTCTTCAATAATGAACCCCAGTTCCTCTAAACGGGACGGATTCGTCTAGCTCAACAACAGGAACAGCTGCCCAGCCATCCATGGGTGCCCACAAACAGGGGGCGGGTTCTCCCTCTGCTGCCATTGAGCACTCGCCATGACTCACTATTGATGTAAGGCTCTCCACTTGGTGGGTTTGGTGGTTCTGATAACCCCAAAGTGTGGCAGATCTTGGTGACTAACTTTTACATAACGGATAGCTTCATTCTCTCTTTCGGGCATATTCTTGACTAATATAAATAGTCTAACCCCAGACAAATAATATAGGAATGATCTGGGGTCATTGGAGCTCACGGTATACAACCACGACTGCTGGAGGGTAGATGGTGAATGGTATATAACCTCCAAGCTGGCACCGAGAGTTACACGGCTGGTCAGCACAATGAAGATGTTCACTACTCAACGACCAATTGACCCGTCGCATTGCTCAGACACATCCTGGAACAATGTGCAACTGTAACCATTGGAGCCAATGAGCTGCAGACAGCCTAGTCAGGGTTACCACAGCAGATACAATGCAGCACCGGCTCTTTTCCTGCATCATACGTACCCGGCAGATTATACTCTCGGAGACTTGATCAGACCATACATAATAGCATCAATAGAATCATATATTACACTGACGCCATGCGTCAAAACCATAAACACCTAATCTACATGGTATATCTAGCATAGCACATCAATGCACCTCCTCATCTTCATCTTCCTTTCAGCCCTCACACTTACTCTCACCCTCCCCTATCCCAACCACAATATCAACATCAACAATGACCAAACTCTCCTCTCCCCCTCTTCTCCTACACATTCTCAGCCATTAGACGACCCCCACTGCAACGGCACCGGCCTCATCGACCCCAATGATCCAAACCAAGACCACCAACCCTGCACCGGCGATGGCCTAATCCCCCCATTGCCCGCAGACCCCCCTCGAGAGGGCTTCCACTTCGAGAATCCCTCGACAAACTGCACCTATGTCTCGCAGCCCCACATTTGGGACTCGTTCAAGATCCTGGAAACGGACATGACGAAGCTCTTCACGCTCATCCACAAGAACGTCAGCTTTACCGTTGTAGGACATCACCCGATTGCGGGACACTATAACGATCTACTACACTTCTATGTGAATGCGTTGAGGAGAGTCAGTGTGCTGTTTATGGATCATGCCGATAAGTTCGAGATCCATCCGGTCGCGATTATTGGGGGATGTGAGAGCGCTTGGTCGGTGCAGGAGGTGAATTTCAAGGGGGTTATGAATTCTGGTATACCTTTCCCCTTTCTTTAGTACATTGTTTGTTCGAAGGGTGAAGTTTACTGATAAGAGGTACAGGAGACCCATTTGATATTATCAATGTGTGGGTGACGAGATGGTATCAGGATCAAATGGTTGAGATACGGACGTATATAGATGCGCCGAAGATTATGGAGGCACTGCACAAGAATGAGATTTGGTGGAATGGGACGTCCGAGAGGGAGAATATGCTGTATATGCCTGGACCAGCGGGGATGCCGGATTTGAAGGAGTTAGAGGGGTATATGGGGTATCCTGATGGGAGGAGATATGAAGATTGAGCTTATCAGTTCATAGTAGTCGAGGTGTTTCGAACATTGAATGTGACTAAAGCCTGTAATATAATAAAGTGAGAGCACATCAGATCTGATACTATATACTTCAAACTGAAAACAGTTTAACATTGAAACACATACAACAGATCCATGATACTACGACTAGACTCATATCCCAACAAGCAACAACAAAATCAGACAAGTAGGACAACACAATTGTTATTCCTCACCTTCAGGTATGCATCCAGCTTACTCTCCGTCCACAACCTCCTCGCCAACTCACCATCCCTCTCAGCTGCCGACTTCCCCACCACCTCAACAGGATCAGTGGAACTGCAGCCTCTAGGCAGCATTAGATAAAGCGAAGAATGATAGACTGGCACTCTATCACTGATGTTGAGAATCTCGCGATAGTTGATCGGTACCGAAGTATACGGAGTTAGAAGATAAGATGTGGATAACTTTTATGCTGCACATAAGCCATGCTGACTCATTCATACATCACATGCTCCGCACTATTATCAACATCAACTGACCGGAATCAACTTCCTGATCTTATTCTACATCAACACTCAGGCCTCTCGGTCATGAACATGGTCTGCCGATGGAGATATGACCGAACACCCTAGGAAGCGTTCCCGTGTTGCCTGCACACTATGCCAATCCCGCAAGCGCAAATGCTCCGGCGACCAGCCATGCACAACATGCGCCCAATTCGGCTCCGATTGCCACTATGACCTCCAGTCGCGCAGAAAGCGCGATGCCAGGCTCTTCCAGCTGCAGTCTGCCGCTCCAGCAGGCTCTGCAGCGGCCACTGATGCAGCGCATCCTCAGCGCCACGAGCCCAAGATCTCTCCGGAGGAGACGGCAGCCCGACTCAGCTCGCTGGATGCCAACTCCGGCGCAGCATTCGCCAGACGACTCGGCCTCAAGGTCGATCCCACCAATGCACCCAAGATGCATCTATTCGCATGGAACGTCGGTGCGCGCCATCTACCACCTCCACCAATGCCACCACCATCCACCCCAAAAGCAGTCCCTATCGTGGACACCATCTCGCAGGACGAGATGCGCGCACTCGTAGCCATCTTCTTTGACAGAGTCGACCCATGCTACCCCTTCATCGACCGCGACAACCTCCTTCGCCAAGTCAGCAGACGCTGGCTTCCACCGACAGCGGACTCCGCTCTCCTCTACGGGCCCTACGACGCCGTCCTCAGCGGCGTCGCAGCATTTGGGTACCTCTTCTCCCGCAGACAAGCCAGCGCAACAGAGCTCCAACTCGCCGAGACAGCCCGACTCATCCTCGAACAAAACATGTTGGCAGACGCCACTCCCACTGTCGACACAGTGACAGCTTGGGTCCTCCGCGTCGCCTACCTCCGCCTAACCTCCACTCCCAACCTAGCCTGGACAGCCAGCTGCACTCTAATGCACCTGATCGAAGCAACAGGCCTGCACCTCGAGCAACCCTCCGACAACGCCATCAACCAGCTCCCCTCACCATGCGATCCGGAACTCCGCCGGCGCCTCTTCGGCATGGCCCGCCACCTCAACGTGTGGATCTCCTTCGAGCTCGCGCGGTCCCGCGTCGTCCTCCACGGCGCAACATCCCTCCCACCCACACCACGCGTTCCAGGCACACTGGAGATCTTCACCCTCCTACCCATGTCCGAAAGCCTAGATCCAAACAAAACGACAGACTCTCCAGACCTAGAATCCGCCCTGCGCAACGTCCTCGACCAAACCCACATCCTACCCCAGTTAATCCTCGTGCAATGTAACCTGATGCTATGCATCTACCGGCGCCTGCGCGCCCTGAACTGCATTATCTCCGGGGACCTGCTGGACCGCGTGCTAGCGCTGTCCGTGAAGGGTCTGCAGGCCGCGAGAGAGATGGTCGCGACGACCTGCCCGTGGCATCAGATCGCGAACGTGCCGTTCCAGGTGGTGTGTACGCTCCTGGCGATCGATAATCGGGCATCGCTGGTGATGTTGGGAGGTGCGATGCGCACGCTGCGCGAGGTGGCTGCGGCGTATGATACGGAGGTGATGCGCGAGGCGTACAGTACGGCGTATTTGTTGATTCTGCTACATCAGCGCCGGAAAGAGGAGGATACGAAGGCGTTGAAGGATGTGCTGAGGTTTAATTCGGGGGCGTCTGCGTCTGCGGAGCAGATTGACATGGGGCAGGAGGTTAATGCTTCTCCTGCTGCTGGTTCTGGTGGTTCTACGGAGCCGCAACATTCGCTGGCTGATTATCCAGGGTTCTCGTGGTTGAGTGATTTGCTGATTGATATACCTAGCTTGGGCAGTTTTGATATGGAGCGGTTTATGTACACTGATGTATAGCTGTGCGGCCGAACTACATTTGGTCAAGGTTGAATGGGGCTGGAGGGGTGGATTACTGCGACTTCTTCTCCTTGTCGCTCTTCTTCTGTCCGGAAGACCGCGCCACACTACCCAGCTTCCACAACACCCACAGCAATCCCAGGACAATCGCTGCCATCGTGCCCAGCTCCACGGTCTTGCTGCTGAAGAATCCGCCCTCCTCTAACCGGAGCACCGGCACATCCAACTCTTCGACATGTCGGGTCTTGTCTCCCTTCGGATGCACCTGGTAAAACATCGTCCGTGGGCCGAACATACCATCCCAATCCAGATTCACGCGATCAAACGGATTCGTGCCCATCTTTGTACCCTCTTCCGCTGTACAAGCCCAGAAAACCACCGGCCACGGCACCCCCGCAGAGCGGTACCCACTCTCCGACGGCCGCAGGTACCGCAGATGCAGAGGCACTGTGACGTTCCACTCTTCCGGCACCTGGCCATCAGGCGGCGTAGCCAGCTCGAGCAGCCAATTCGAGCCCCAGTGCGGAACAAACCAATCCGGGGCCTCCAGGTCCGTCGCGCCGCTCACTGCCCGCAAAGCCACCAAATGATGCGACTCCAGGAACAGCGGATCGTCCGTGCTCAGCTGGTACTTATCGCCGAAGATATACGACGGCAGCGTCAGATACGCGTGCAGCGCACAGGTCGTGTCGTCAGGCGCAGCGGGATACTCCAGCGCAGCGGGGGACAAAGAAATGGTCATCGTCGGATGCGTGCCCGTCGGACGGGGGAAAGAGACGTCGAACGTCGCCTCAGCGGGGAGGACATGGTGTCTGGAGGGGAAGGAGAATAACGTGGGTTCTGAGAAGTTAGCTAGCTGGCCACCTTCTCTTCAACAACGCACAGAAACGAAGGGAAGGAAACATACTCAACTCCCGATCCACCCCCACAACACCCAACAACCCACCAACCTTGATCTCCTCCGCCTCGACTGCCTTCTCCGTACCCAACAGCCCGACCTCCACGCGATCACGATCTTTCCCAGGGGCGCGGATCTCCTCCGTCCACCCCTCCGGAGTAACAGGCTGGCCCCAATACCCGGAGACGACCAGCGCGCGCGACACCGCATCAAAGTCGACATCGATACTATCAGCGGTGTCCCAATCCGCAGCGCACGCAGCACCCTCCCCGCGACAGATATTCTCCGTGATGTATGCGCCAAGGTTATGTTCCGGCAGGGAAGAGTGGAATTGATACGTGGAAGTAGACGCAAATCGCGTAGAGAGGATAGGAGGGGTAGTGAAAGAGTCCTGCATATACCCAGAAAAACAAATTAGCAACACACACACATAACCAGAATGGAACGGTATAACACAGACCTTCAAACCCCTACACTCAATTCCCGCCCCAAACATCCTCCGTAGAAGATGACATACCCCATCCCCCTCCCCATCGGAAAGAGGCGTAACCCCCACCCCCAACCCAGCGGAAACCCTACTCCCAAACGGAGCAACAATAACATAGGGATCCTCACGTGCCCAGCGGATATGTACTTCGTGCAAGCTGCTCAGTAATTCCCGAACCTAGACAGCAAATCCACATCACATGCATTGATTAGCCATATGGATAAGCTAGTAGAAGGAAGGTAATGTACCTACCTCATCATCATGTATCTCCCCCACATCAATGGTAACGCGAACTTCCTTGGCGGCATCTAGATCAGTGATCTTGAGTGATGATGGGGAGAGACTGGCTTGGGTGGAGGTGAATGGGGAGGAGGGGGGTTGGAGGTAGGTTATTCTTGTTTTCATTCTGAATTATCTTTCCGAGGGGTATTGTGCTTAAGTATAGGAATTGATGAGGGGGAAGTCAGGAAGGTTGAAGAGGTGAGACGGATTGGTAGTGAGTGCCAGGGTCGGTTTGCGGAGATAGAGACGGAGCTGGAGCTGTGGTTGAGTGAGGTGTGGTTGTTGTTGACCGCTATCTTATCGATAAGCTAGCCGCTGTTCTTGCTTGGGACGGGCATGTGATATGATAAGCTATGCTGGATATGTTGAAACCTGTTGCATGTCCGCAACCTTCATCCAAGAGAGCCTGAGTAACAAAAATGTAGTAGTAATTATTGGTAATATTATTATTTTATAGAGTTAAAGACTGGGGTTCCGATTGCAACCGTCTATATACACTCCCAACTTCCCCCAATTCAGATAAAACTATTGATAAATGGACTTGAGTATCGACCATCAAGACCTGTCAGATAGCTCTGTCCAAGGATCCGGCGTGTCTATAAGACGATATTCAGTGATAAAGATATCCTTGGGTTTCGTCCAGTCCAACCTATCTTTCTTAGTACGCACTAAAGACTGCCACATCTCCCGTTTCTCTTTTGGTCCTGTCCAGGCAAAGACAGCATGAGCCCACTTTCCGCCAAACTCCTTTCCCCTCTTATTCTTCTCCTCCGCCCATTCTACATCATTAGTACCCTCAAGGTCAAGGTTCTTCTCGCCCCATTCCTCCGAAACATTAGTACCATCAATAACATCACAAAGCTGGAGCATGTCACAAGTATCCAAACAGCTTTGAATGAAGACATCCAGCTTGGGATACGGCAATCCTCTAGGACTGCGTGTGAAGTTGGCAGGGTGACAGTCAATATACATATCAATTGAAGGAACAAGGATGAAGTAATGATCAGTCCCTCTGCTTTTGAACCGGTGGTACGTGTGGATAAGAGAGCAGGGACTATAATATGGCCATGGTTTAATTAGGCGATACTGCGTTGCGTATGGTTCTGATTGTAGTAGCTCTGCTGCTTGGCTTATGAGCTCTGTTGGGACGCAGATTTCCCAGTCCTGCAACATGGGACGAATATTTATCAGTTTCCGCATTATGAAGAAGTAGAAGGTGATCAGAGAGTTACGGAGCGACTTACATCACGAACTCTGCCAGTGCCGTAGAAAACAAGGGCAGCTATACCAACTAGACAGCAAGGGATATCCAGCACCCGGGTAACGGCAAGAGTATCATCTGTGCCATGTCCATTATTAGATGAGCGTTCATTGCTGTACGTGGACTCGGTGTCGGAGCAGTCGCCGGATTCTTTGGTTTGGTTGTCACTATTCGACCCGGCCTGCGAAGGAGTGCCCAGAGAAGACAAGGGATGACGTTTTAGCCAACTCATGATCTCCCAATTGGAAGAAGATCAGAGATGATGGTAAGATTATGACTTGTTGAATATCAGATAATGGTGTGCCCTTATTTACTAGAGAGGGTTGGAGTGGATTGTCGGGGAAGAGGTCAGGGATTCGAAGGTCTGCTCAGGGAATGGACAGACGGAGTGGCCTAGTGCACGAGACCCAGGTAGGACAACCTTGAACCCCGTGATATTCTACTAAAGGTGCCCAGAGTATAGCGCTTCGATGCTTAACTAAAGATTTGGCCGACACATAATCGGAGTGCTGCTTTACATTAAATCAATGTATTATCTCATACAGGTATATAAGCTTTTATTCCAAGCTACTACTGCACCATCGTCATCACATCCATCACTCATCACGGAACCAGCCGCACGCCCAACGCCATAATGCTAACAGACCGAACGAAATGGGAATAGAAATAAACCATAGGAGTATCGAAAACAAATAAAGAGAAAGAGGAATCACGGGAGAACGTCCTTGAGAATATCCTTCTGCGACGCGCTCAGGCTAGCCGGGAACCGCACATTCACCCGAACCACCAAATCGCCGCGCTCACTGGGCTTCTTCGAGATCGTCATGCCCAGTCCTGGGAACCGCTCTTCGTGTCCGGGCTGTGTCGGACCGGGCTTGGACACCCGGATTGATTTGCCGTCGATCGTGCGGACGATGCGCTCCCAGCCGGTGAGCGCCTCCCGCAGACTAAGTTCAACGGTTGTAACGAGGTTGTCGCCTTGGCGTTTGAAGTTGGGGTGTTCTTTCTGCTGGTTGTTAGTATGATTGAACAAGAATAAATGAATACGGAAGGAGACCTACCTCTGTCACGATCAGATGCACGTCCTGTCGACCACCCTCCTCCTGATCGCCTACTCCCCGGTACTTGATCTTCGAGCCGGTCCGCAGACCCGGCTTGATATTCGCTTCCAGCGTCACATCCTGTACGGTTCGCTTGCCGCTCGCATCAAACGTCTTGCTCTTCACCGACACCTTCTTGGTTGTACCGCGCATCAGCTCCTCCAGCGTCAGCGGCAGCTCCTTCTCCATCACTGTGGGCTCAGGCGTGGGCGCGCGCTGCGACGATTGCTTGAATCCACTAGGTCCACGGCTACTCCGGAAGTTCCGACCGCCGCCGAGCCCACCTCCCAGCATCGAGAAGATATCGTCGTCATCCATACCGCCGCCGCCCATACCACCGCCCATACCGCCCATGCTGCCTTTAGCAAAATTGCGGAAGATATCGTCTGCATTGCTGAACCGGAACCCGCCGCCGCCGCCGCCAGGACCAGTCGAGAAGTGGAATGTCCGGGTACCACCACCGCCGCCGCCGGGCATACCGCCGAACGAGAACCCGCCGGGCATGCCACCTTCGAAGGGGTTGGGGCCGTCGGCACCACCGCCGCCGCTGGTCGGCGGGGGACCGCCACGAAGGAGATATTCAAGGCCGAATTGGTCATAAACTTTTCGTTTCTCAGGGTCGGAAAGAACCTCGTATGCCTGGGACACGTCTGCAAAAACATTAGCACCATTGACCGGAAAAGGGAGGCTGGGGCGGGGTAAGTAGGGTCAGAACATACCTTTGAACTTCTCCGAAGCGGCCGCATTGTCCTTGTTCTTGTCGGGGTGGTACTTCAATGCCGCCTTGCGGTAAGCTTTCTTAATTTCATCCTGCGACGCATCGGGCCTAATCGAGAGGGCATCGTAGAGTTTCGTTTCTGCAACCATTGTGGAGTCGATTGGCGAGGGGCCAAAATATCGGTCAAAGGAATCGTAGTCACAGAGTCAACAGTTATGGTAGAAATATGATGCACAGCGCTAATTGGCGAGTCCAGACACCATATAAGCACACCGCGAGGGGGTCACACCACGGGGCGTGAGATGGGAAGAATCGAGGGGAGGGGCGCAGAGTCTCGAATGACGTAGAAGATTCAGTGTGATCCGCGAGTCCGATCGGGAGGTATATCGAACGGGAGATAATACTGGTCAAAAAGGGATCGATTCAAGACATCAAGACACAGTTAATGGTTGTACTTGAGGGAGTTAGCGGAGAAAGCCAGGTGTGAGGACGAGGGCTGATGTATAGTGCAGCGCCGGCGGCTTTCAGGTGAGCCTGCGGTGACGTGTGACGTTGACTGCAGCGGTCGACCAATAGAAGGTTCGAGAAGGTTCGATGGCGGAGATGGAGGGGTCAACCCGTGATGCCATACGGATGTTCCGTGTGATAATGTTGGAGATGAGGATAAACAGGGTCCAGCCGGTGGATATAGGAGTTTAACAGGTCTGATGCCGATACTGAGATGGACTGATGGAAATGAGGAGAGCTTCCATTCTTCCCTTTTGGGAGTCAGCCGGCCACTTGCCGGATCGAGCTAGTCACTTATCCAGGTATACATACTTAGTCATCCTTGCATAACGAAGTGAATAGTTAATCAACTAACTACTTAAGTATCATAACTATCAATACTATCAACCTGTCAACACATTGCAAAGACTACTGTACCAACGGGGCCTGTGCCAAATTATCACCATCACCGCTGAACAAGTCCTCAGTATCATCCACAACAACCCAATTCCTCACCACTGCATCCCCACTCACTACCCGTTCGCGCTGCTCATCCGTGCAAGTCGAATCCATCGCCAACAGATAGCACGTCGGTTCAGGGCTCTCCGGCACCTCATTCTTAATATGCCATGTCGACGACGGTCCCTCCGTCCCATAGTCCTGATTCTCCACCGTAGAAACTCTCCCCGTCGCAATGTCCCAGTTGAACTGGGCCCGATTGAAAATCTCATACGCCGTCTCGGGCTGATAGAACGGCACCTCATGGCCCGCCTGAAAGACACGCGTGAACGAGAAGTTCCCGTACTGTCTGACCAGGCCCCCAACATAAGATGATGCTGTCTGCACCTCTGCATACCCAGCAGCCCGGAACTTCTCCGCTTCCTCATACTCCACCAGCAGACTGACCTCTTCCCCGCCGCGCCACGGACAAGCATAGTCCCGATCCCCATACACCATAGCCACCTTGACCCCAGAGTCAAGCAAATACTCGATATCCCCAATCATGCCGCGGGCATCATCGCGCGGATAATCTCCCGTCGAGTCGAAGCTCGCTCCCACAGCGTCCGACGACATGGTATAGTTCACCGGGACTCCGAGCGCTTTCTGCACCCACGGACGATTCAGGAACCCGACGAAGTACGGGATGAGAGCCGCATCCGGCGTGAAATGTGCGATGTCGTAGTACCCGCGGCCGGAGGTATTCGTATACAGGCTCTTGATCTCCTGGATACAGTAGGTCGACGCCTCCGTGCAGACGCGATTCACTGTCTCATTGTCGCCGTACATGAGGGGATCCCCGAGCTCGCCAGCATCGCGACACTCGATGATCATATCTCTGCATCCGCCGGGCTTGCTCCAATTGTCCATGGCCCGGTCGTAGAGCGTGCGATTGATTCCTTCGATCCCATAGGTATTGTTATACGCCATCTCCGGGAACGAAGGGACCTGCACGAGTAGATCCACACAACCATTGATTATGCCCAGGGTGTCCAGATGTATTTTCTTTCCGATACCGACCTCCCCACTCTCAATCCTCTCATTCATCTCCTGGAAGAGTGCCGTATATGCAGGTCCATACCGACCACCATATGACTCCGTCCATATACTCACCCTGTCATCACCACCCTCACCACCAACAGTAGAAGTATATTCCTCAAACTCCCCCAACCAAACCTGCAACGCAACCCACAACGCCCTCCCCCCATTAACCGTCCCATTCAGCGTGCCCTCCACATCCTGACTCGGCAGCGTACCCACCAGAAAAGTCTCGTTCTGCACCGGCACAGTCCCATCAATATCAATATCAACACTAATTTCCCCACTCAACAAATCCACCGTCCCATTCCTCAACACATCATAGCTAAACCCCGTCTGCACCGGCTGCTCAATATACAACATATCGACGTACTCATTCCACGACCACGGATTATATTTCGTAGAATTCGAGTCCGTATTTACCGTACACGGTCCATTTTCTTGAAATAACCCGATCATGGAGGATCCGCCGGGTCCGCCGTTCATCCAGATGGTGAGGGGGGATGATGATGATGATGATGAGCTGTTGGTGGCATTGTTGCTGTGGCGGGCGGGAAAGTACCAGAAAAAGGTATTAATCGGGTAAGATTGCGAGATGCTGATACCCGGGATAGAGAGATTGGTGAGAGTGTGCGGAGGGAGGTGGATGTAACCGGAGTAGCTAGGTGTTTGAGGGGTGGTACCGCAGATGCCCAGGGGCTGGTATTGATTATCGATCAGTAATATGTTCGATTAAAATGGAATGGGAAGTGGGAGGGGAGTGTAATCAGCTAGATAGTAGTTAGCTCACTGACCTGTTTATATGTAATCTTCGCACCCGGAAATACCTCCGAATGAATAACGGTGAGATTCTCCGGTGTAGGAGGGAAATATGATTGTTGTCCTGCGACTAAGGTGGTGAGAGTAGTGATACCTAGAAGGGATGATGATAAAATGGGAAAAGGCATGATGGCGGTGGTTGTCCGTTCCAGCCCAGTGGGAATCCTTCTCACTGGGAAGGAAGTTTATCAAAAAAAAAAGCAATCAATTTGATGATAATCAGGCGAAGGAAGTAGTATAAATACTAGTCAACGTTAACTACTTTGTCCTACTACGCTGATAACGCCATCGCCGATAAGCCGGCGGATCGCCGGTTGTCAGTCTCACTCGTTTACTCCACTCTACTCTAACTACCGTTAGCTAGCTACTAGTCTATGTAAGCGGGATTTAACTGCCGAGTCTATTCACGTTCAGTTTGTGACAGCTTCAGTAAGTAGAAAGAGTCTTGGTTCATCGATTGATCGACATTCCGATTTGGTTCAGAGGATCTGAGTGCGCGCCATGATGTAGGTGGCTCGATGGTGATCGGGTGTCACATACAAATCAAGGAATCGTGGGTTAATGCCAATGTACTACGGGAAGAGGGTATGGAGAAGAGAACATAGGGATATATTGTCAAACTCAAAATCACGCTTCCAAGCATCTTACCACGTCCCAGTCAGTATCCATCCCGAGACGCCCAGGTATCCATGCCCAATTTGAAACCCAAACACCACGCACGCTAAGGCTAGCATTACACTATGACATAAAACATGACAACAAAGAGCTCGTAGCCCTGAGACAAACAGCCGAGACACAGTGGGAATCAAGCATGCAATATGCAACGGGATGAATCCCATGTAACAATATGCCAGAAAGAATATATACAGAAAAGTGGCGGCAATGAGCTCTGTTCACTCACGCAACCTGGGGTTGCACCGTAGCATCAACTTTGACGTGGTCATCAGAAGTGACAGTTTTGGTGGGTGCCAGATCCGTGTCTGGCTCGGCCCAGGGTGAGACTTCAGACTCATGAACGTATGTGGGAGTGCTTGCATCAGATGATGCTTCGCGAGTCTTCTCGGTCTCCTTGGCCTCTTTGGCCTCGGCCTCCTCGGATGCCACGTCCGAGTCGTGCACACTGGATACCGAATGGAACTCTTCGCGGTCTGGAGACGGCTTGTTGGACGACTCCGGGGCACCAGCCGAGGACAGGTCACTTTCCGAATCGCTCTTGTGGTAAAGACGCATCTCTGTGAACCCATACGTGGCGTGTCCTGGGCTTGACGCCACGGAACGCCGGCGGCTGTGGGCGTAGGGGCTCGCCGTGGGCGAGCTAGGAGTCGAGGTCGAGACAGGAGCGGGAGCCCGCTGGGGGTTCCTCGGAGGAAGGGCCGGGGGAATCCGCTTGGGGATCGTCACAAGGCGCGCCCGTGTGAAGGTAGGCGAGTGACGCTTCAAATCGACAGGCGCGATGAAATCTTCGACCGGGACAGGAGAATGGGCAGCACTCTCACGCTTCGATACTGTAGCGCTGCTGACCTCGTGAATTTCCACATCGTCATCCTCCAAATCGCCAACTTCGTCCTCAACATCCTCCCGGCCATGATATTCTTCATGTTCCGGGATGACAGTCTCCCACCGTCCCTCCTCGTTGTCCCATGGACTGGTTTCAGCCCGGTCGGATACATCACGGTAGCTCCGGGAGGAGGCACGGCTGATCGAGGTCGGAGCAGTCGTAGGACCATCATCAGTTTGGGTCCCTCGATCCATACTGGCGTAGCTCTGCACACTTGCTCGCCAGCTATTGCGTGGTGAGCTGTCGATGCTCCGTCGGAACGTCGCATAGATCGGGCTGTTAGGGTTGGGCTTGAACTCGAACGCTTCCTGTGAGGGTCTGGACTTCGACCCAGCTTCGCGGATGAAAAGACCCTCCGCCTCCAGCGCCTTAACACCGAATGGATCGGGGTCCTCCGGGTCGGGAATGCCGAACGAGCCCGGTCCAGGCACAAGCTCGACATCCCCAGGGGTTTCTCCGGGTGGCAGCAAGTTCTCGTCCACATTCGGGTTGCCCTCGGCAGCTTTGACGGTGTTGAGGAGGGTTTGAATCGATGCAGGCGGCCGTTTGGCCTTGCCCGCGAGGATGTCAGTAACCGATATGCGCTCGCCATAGAAACGCTCGTTCTCATCGGTACGCTCAATGATAATGGTACCATCCACTGCGATGCCAGCATACAGACCACGACTCTTCATGTAGGTCCAGATGGGGGCCTGGCGCTTGTGCACCTCCGAATCCAGCACTCCGCCCATCCCAACCGGACCGGCTGCAGCGCTGACTTCTCCACCCAAGGTGCAGCGCACCTTCTTGAAAGCCTCCAAGGCCTCATAGGTATTGATGACTACCACACAGTCATAGATATCCACGCCCGCCAGGAAACCGATACCAGCGGTATGGAGCATGATACCGGAAGGCGGACTCCATTCATTGGTATCTGGGGTGCGCGCCAGGAGCACACCACTTCCGCCCGAGCCACTAACCCAGAGGCCTGTGCGCATGGTAGTGAAGATGGCGAGACCCTTGGCCCGCTGTATAACCCTAGCGGGGATCTTCTTCAAGACCCGCTGCTTGCCCTGGGGGCGATCTATCTTGCCGGATTGTTTGCTGATCGAGCTGTCGGTGCTTTGCCGTTCGGCATCGTCGTTGGAGTAGAAACCATCTTTGCAGAAACTTCGTAGAATTCGCGCAGCTTTGTCGCTTTCTTTATCGAGGGTCATGGGCCAGAAGGCCTCCGCGCCGACCTTGTAGGAAAGCCGGTTGACGGGGTCGCCCAGCTTGTCGAGGGTATGCCATGCTTTATCGAAACCTTTTTTAGATGTGCCTTTCGTCTTCTCCCACAGAGTGGAAGGCATGGTGGCGACTCAGAATCCCGTGGGGTTCTCCAAGCCTACCAAACCAAGTATGACAGGACTCCGTCCTGGGAGACCGAGCAGTGGGCAACGCAGCGGTCTATAATTGCGGGTGTAGCAGCAGTGGTAGACGAAGACGGCCGAAGCAATACACATAAAATCACCCAATGCGGCCGAGAATGTATAAGCAGCAGCAAACGGGTGCAACAGGAGTTGGGGTGACAACTGAGGAATGCGGGTCCGGAGCGTAGTGAGAATGCAAGTCAACTATATAGTATCCGGAACGTCAGTGATCTGCGACGAAAGGAAATTGCATGTATGGATGCAGGAGAGGTAGGAGACGGGGTCATATTCTTAAAAACCCAAGATGACTGCGAGGTTTTCGCCGTGCTAGCCGTGCGTTCCAGACCGAGCCTTGAGTGGGTGGCGAGCAGCTGGAGAACTTGGTGACATACGAGGAAAGGAAGGAGGGGAACCATGGAACGGACAAATGATGATTCGGGGGTCGGCTTACCTCCACCTGAGCCTCGCCAGGGCAGCGAAAAAAGTGTCAATATATCCGAGCGAGAGTGAAAAAAAGGGACCAGATGAAACAGCAACTAATTTCCGTGTCCGCAGTACGCAGGAGCAGGGACAGTTTATGTAGGAGGAGAGAGGTAAACCCCGGAGTGGAGGGGATGATCGACCCGTAGGACCCGTCGGTCAGATGTGCAGATGTGCTAGAGATGTAGGCTGGATGTATGACCGAGAGCTAATGCAGTGGAGGAGGAAGAAGAAAAAGCAAGCAAGCAAGCAGAATAGGGAAAAGGATAGATCCTCTCACTCAAAGGCGAGAGGGGAAGACTAAATGGAAGGAGTCTGCAGAGCCGTGGATGCGAACCAGGCACGAATACTCGCACGGCTGGGTCGGAAGGGCATGGTTGGACTGACTGGAAGTGGAAGGGAAGTGGCTGGCCGGAGATGGAACGGCCGGATGAACAGGCGTACAGGAAGTCAAGTCAGTCAGCAGAATGACGAGAAAGTGGAGAGAGCGATTCCATGAGGAGGACAAGACCAGGATGTTAGGCAGTCACTTGTTCAGTCTGGTTCCGGATGCATGGCATCATAGAAAGCACCAGCACCAGCGTCATCGCCTTCGCCGCGCCCGATAAGCCGATCGGATTAGATTTCTTCTCTACATTTCACAAATTCATAATTTGCCCGTCGGCTGTTCGGATCTAGTAGTAAGATAGGATGCTCGACATTCTTCTATCCTAGTCCATTATTCATCCTCTGTCAGATGCTGTTCTCGCCATGATACCTTTCTTCCATGGAAGAATCCTCCACCCTCCAGCCCAATGACGGCGTCATCGTCTACGTACCCGATGGCGATGGCGATGGGGCCAAGAGTCCCTGGACCAGATCCCCAGCTAATTAATCTTTAGTTAGTCTTTTTAACTAAACTAGAATCCACCCTCACAATTTCCTTGTTGAAAAAGAATACCGAACAAAAAAATAAATAAATAAAATAAAATAAAATAAAATAAAATCCATTCCCGATTAACTTCCACTAGATCCGCATGAATTTTCCCCTCTTCATCCCTGCCTTCCTCTCAAAAAATTAAAAAAGGAAAAAAAAAAAACACATCCACTCAAGGGATGTATCAACTTCCCACCCGAAGAATATGACAGGTCCAATCGCTTCATCTGCCGCGGATTTGTTATTGCTTTACATGCAGTGGTGCTGAGGTGCTCTTTTCTTCCTTCTAGTTCCTTCAGCCCCAACCCAGCCTGCCAGCCAGCCAGTCACCTGGCTAACTACGGAGTAAACTAGTTATCTAACCCTGTCTGGCCCCCATCCATGGATGGGTAGATAATATCCCCTCACTTCATTTCCTTCTCGTCGCCCAGGCAAAGAAAATTCTCTGCATTAGTTTCATGTTTGCATGTCCCCACCAGTATCCCCCTACATGCAGAACTGAGTAAGTAACTAAGTAGCCAAGTAGGTAGGAAGTAAACAAGTCACCAGGTTAGTTAATATAGACGTGATCACCATTTGTTCCTAGCTAAACTACTCCGGAAGTAGAAAGTAAATATCCTAGTCCCTGACAGGTCCAATTTTTCTCTCTTCTTCCCCTTCTCCACCCCCAATCGAGATCCAATAGTCTAGTCTCGTCTAGTCTCGTCTAGTCGGAGTGGTTAGTTCCACATCGCGCCAACGACAGGGAAGAGCGTTGCTCAGGATACTACTACTCCCACTACATCCTACTCTCCTACTTACCTTCCTACCTAACTTCCCTGTTAACTACCTGTGTCAATCGATCTAGGTAGGACATGATAATCCCAATTGACGCAAGTGGCTGACATATCATCCCTGATATCCTCCCTCAATCGCAATGTTTCAAGGGATATAAAAAGAAAAAAAAAGAAAAAAAAAATAGATAAAAAGCACCTTGTTACAAAATGTACCTACCCAGATATTATCTACTACTAAAACCAGTTAGAGTAACCTGACATGTCCAACCAACTTCCTGCCCACCACTGCATCACCCCCTTCCGACAAAGTTTCATCCATCCCGGGGCCATTGAAGCCAAGGAAGGGAACTCAGGAACGGGAACGGGAAGCAGAACGAACGAACGAACCTCTCATCTCATCTCCCCTGGAGCATGTGCGAGAAACAAAATTTTCACTTCCCGTGTTGTTTCTTGGATATATCATATGCCATCGGTGGAATTTCAAGGTTAGCAGTGTCCCACGAGGATAGGTTGGATGATGCTGATGCGGTTATTGCGGTTGAGAGGAGAAGGTTATTCCCGTCGGTAGGTTGTTAACTAAGGGAGTAACTATCTACCCCTACTTACTCTCTATCATTTCATGGGCAATCTAGATGATAGGTGAGTATCCCCCCTTCTAGAACCATAGATGCTAGTAAATAGAAACAGAATGTTCCACAATCCCTGAAATCTTGAAACGGTCCACTCCAGTCCAGCTCTGCTCAGCTGAACCACAGCTGAATCCCTGTCTACTTACTACTGGCTATTCTTAGACGAGACGAGGCAACTTCGGCCGAAACACACTCACCCATCCATCACCCAGTCGACGATCGTAAAACTTCAGCGTGACCTTTGAAATGAACTAGCGTGCGTACTCGGTGCTGTGTACACCATCAATCGAATTAAACAATGATAGTTGTATTCCTGTCATAATGGCTAGTGGATCAATAGCTAAAGGTAGCGAGTCATGTCGTTAGCTAATAGCTAAATAGCTAATTAGTTAGTTAAGCTAAGGATCAGAAAGTTAGATGGATATACGTGGATAAATTGAGTTTTCAGTTCGCGTTCGAGTTCGCACTATCTAGGTTACCAACCGTGCCTGATATGATGTATCGGATTGTGTCAATCCCACGGTAGGTACAGTGAACAGAGGGGGGAAAAGGAGATTGATCGATCGGAGGTATGCTCCGTAGATAGTTTGATTGATGGATGCGAACTGCGAACGGGGGTGTCGTTCACACTCTGGCAGTTGGGTTTGTGTGTCTGTGTGCTTGCTTGTCTGTCTCGTGGAAATATCTGCAGTTGAAGGTTAACTCTACTACTCTACTTACTATATCTAGAGTTCAAGTGCACGTAGCATGGATATAGAATTATAGATACAATAAAAATCTAAGATTCATAGCAATCCCACATCCAACAACAACAACTACTACTACTACTACTACTACTACTACTACTAACCAACAGCTTACCAATTCCTATTATCATTTACTAATTAACATTCCACCCCGTCCCCTCCTCTTCCCTTCCACCCATGTACGACCATCTAATAGGCGGTTTATCTATACCGATGGTATACATCCAACAATATATCTCCATCCAGCTTAGTACTCAATTCAAAGCTAGTACCCATCCTAGTGCATGCAATTACCATCACCACCATCCCCTACGCTAATTGCTAGTAACTACATAGTTACTAGAACTCATCTGTCTGCTCCTCATCGAGATCCCGATTCGACGATTCGATGGCCGGCTCAGGGTTCCCGGTGCATGGGTCCCACGCTGGACTAGATAGTAGATACTGGTTTGGCAATCCAGCGGATCGGGATCCTACTCCGTAGTAGTTTTTTAACTAAAGAACTGGATTGCTGCGGGAATCGAGCGACTTTCCCTTTCTGCTTTAGGTCGGACTTGGTGCGGCATTTTGCTCACTGAGCAGCCCGGAGCGTCGGAGGAGTACAAAATTGCATGTCCTGAGCAATCCTTGAGTGATTCTATATTGCTCCGGGACTAAACACTAGAGAAGTGACTGTTATCCTGACCGCTCGTCTGAGTTTACACGATCTAGTCATGTGACACAAATAAAATGTGTATATTAATATTGTGTATTTCACTTTCGTCTCACCGGTGTGTCTGTCATTTTCCTGGTCCTTAAGAAATATTAAGCCTCATTCTAATGGTCATTTTATGTTTAACTCAGTCTTCCTAATATTAATATACTCTCGAGAACTAATAGTGTCAATCCAAGTGCTTACCAAATAGGCATTGCTTATAGATTAACAATGCTCTGTAATTATTCAAGACCTATACTTCTCCTGATCACGACCTTTTTGGGTCTTGTAATATTTAACTGTACTAGAGGTCTTGAAAATTGTCAATTTATAGTATCTATATAATATACTATTCTAGAAATGCCTGACTGTTTGATCAGCTTCAACACACTCTACCTGGCCATTAGCCCCCTTAAATACAGAACTGCCCGGTGTTCCTTAGAATCAGGACCAAAGCCCATAATGGTCCCCGTCGCTGCCCGTCTAGCATTTTTGCAGAAAGTCCGCTGCAAAGAGAAGTTAGATCCAGGCATATAAGGGAGGGAGAAATAAAAGAAATCAGACGGCTCATATCTGCAAGCTCACCCTCAACGATACACCATTTCTGTAGGATGGCGCAAGACAAAGCCATGACGGAAGGATCAGTGGCGATCGAGTAATGCCTGTCGAGTTGCAACAAGCCCATAGACAACGACGAGCATCGCTTGACTGATACCTAGCCAGGCAAGGGTCGGAAGTTGGCCACCAACGAAATTGGCAAACAACAAGCACACATACGTCAGATACAAAGAGGGTAAGAAGAAAACGTTAAGGGACCGCAGGGTAAGTCTTATCCATCGCCTCTGCTTGTTGAACGTATCCCCCAACACAAGAGAGAAGAGAATCACCTCCCAAAGGCCAATTACTGGAGCAAAGAGAAATAAGTAACAAGAATAAGAATAACCTTCACCAAACGCAATAAAGACTTCTGGTAAAGATTCGGCTCCCGTGGCGCCAAAGGCTAGCAATGTAAGAATGGGTAGCAGCATGAAAATGCAATAAACACCGGCGGAATGTAGAGCAATATGGTCTGAGCTCCAAGTAGCATGCCTCAGAAGCCCACTGTGTCTGGCCGCTGCCAGAGTGGGAGTCGATCTACAGGAAGCAGGGAGCATTGTCTGGACCGTGGTTGCATCTTGAGACAACAGTTCATGTGTTGCTTCTCCCGCGGAGTGGTAGCTTCCTCGTCCCGTGTCTAGTACACAAGGTACGCTTAGTACTTCTTTTCTGTGCTAGATTCCGGATTTCCACTCACCATCGTCACAGTGAAATGATTCTACTATCGTTATGAGGGGCCCGGCGAGCAATAGCATCGCGATGACCTGCCCAAACGTCCAATCGCTGGAGCCATCCAGGAATCCAGTCGGATAATCAACCACCTGAAATGTGGATTTGAAACGATAAACACCCCAAAAGTAAGCGAAGGCGACCCAGCAGATCTGGATTAAGTATCAGTTCGCGTTCGAAAATAAGCAGAGAAGTAGGAAGAATGACTAGCCTCCATGAAGACAGATGTCCATGCATCGATAAGTAGACCTGCTGATAGCTTTACTGCTAATAATGGATAATAGCAGAGCATGCACTTGAAACTAGGTGACTGGGCTGCTGCATCTGACCAGTAATGCACAATTCGCAAGCATGTATATGTCCAGCGGCTGATTCTCGCCCTTGCCTTCGCGAAGACATCCACTGAGAGAAAACGATAAAGCTTGATCACGCGCACCATAAATGAAAAGCCGATTAGCAGAATGGAGCTAAGCATGTTGAAGAAGGCTCGCTGGAATGGTGGTTTGATTTGAATGAAGCAGATCGCGGCATCAGTGAATGCGGGCTTATTGCTTTCTTGAAAGCTCCAACCATAGTTCCCAGTGAATCCTAAGCTAATTGCCAAGAGAACACATAATATAGCCATGGCAGCTAATCGCCATGTACGCTCAGAGGCGTGAAGGTAAAGATGATTGCGCAATATTGTTAGACAGGAAAGATGTGTAAGGGTGGAGAACCAAGTCAGATTTACTACTGCTTGCCAGTAGAATGTTTGTAGACCAGAGCCAAGCTGTGAATAGCCACTGATTATTACTGAATAGCCAGCCAAGAGCTGCATGTCACTGAATGCGATGATACACTGTGAGTATGATCTTTGTCAGTACAGCATGAGAGAGGAATGGTTATGACAGCTTAGTGGGAGCGAACCCTGATAAATGCTTTCTCGAAGCCGGGATGAGTGACAGTATTGCATCCAAATGCCCCCAGACAAGTCGCTGCTATCCGTCTCGACGCCTCAAGTATGCGTTTGTCGACTATATTAGGATAAAAAGCCCTGGGTGCATGTTGCCTTGCGGACCCCTGGAATGGATCGTAAGAGGGATCATATGCGATAAGATAGTATAATAAGAGAACAACAACTACGATTCCAGCTGTTATAATATAGCTAAGGACAACCTATAGGATACAGATTAGATTAGCCTTATACTCTGTTCTGTATGTGCTTACACCTGTGCCTGTGATATCACTGTTGACAACCCAGTCGGGAGCTGGGCCTGAGCAGTTGTACTTCCAAGATGTACTCATTGCTTTTACGCGTCTGAATCGAGGAGCTGTGGTCATGCAACGGTTTCACAAAGGCATGAAGAGAACGGGAACCTGGTTTGAAGGGTCGTCGCTTTTTATAAGGTGCGCCGAAAAGCAAACATATGCAGGCCAACTGCGCCACGGTAAACCCGCCCATGATGTGCTCCAACAGCCACACACACACTGCCGCTGATTATCGTGGCTCAGAGGCCGTCCAACTCGTGCTTCGCTCGGTAACTTTGACCTCTGGGAAACGCCACCATGCAACTTGACATCACAGGCCTCCATTTCGCAACCGATAACGAACAAAAGGCCCAGAACCCGTGCGAACTTGAATCTGCTGTACCTTCTTCGGATGTATCTGTGACCCTTTCCGTCGGTCGACAATTTGCAGGTTGCGAGAAGTGACATTTGCGCACTGAGTGCTGAGACTTCTCTTCGGTCTCTACCTGCTCATGAGCGTAGAAGAAATGATTTCGGAGCTACTGGGAAAACTATAGTATCTACATTTCGTGCACGATAACGTAATCAACGTTTGGGCGGCCCACTGTCAGAATCCACTTTGTAGTGCGCTTTAGGTAGTGAATCCTCCGGAGTCCAGAGGCTAGTACCGCTAGGCTATCCGGTAAAAGACTAGAATTCTGAGTCAACAGACTCAGAACGCGCATCACTTTTAAGCTTGCAGAGTTACAGGTGAATGTGAGGATCCCGGATTTTCACATAACCCTCCAGCCTAACCAGGTGGATGCCCCCGGCCACCAGATTAGTGCGTATAAGCTAGCCCCCAACCAGGATTCGCAGGCTAGTCACGTGGTTTCCCACGCCACGTGACCAGGTCAAATCTCTAATTGTCAGCCGCGCACCGGAGTCCCTAGGTACGTGCTCCATGAGCAATCCGTGAGTATCCTAGAGCACACACAGATCCTTCACGTGCCACCCTCATAAAAGCAGCGGCACTTCAATCGGGTAAGCAAACGCGAGTCGCAGTAAAACAGTTCACTTATACACTAGTGCATGTGCATGTGGGTATATGTGTCAGCGTGACAGGGGGATGGGTGGGTGGGTATAGGCATGTGTCATATTGGAGACGGTTGAATTGTTTGAATTGTCGGGCTAGTCTAGTTACTTCAGTCTAGTTGCCGGATGAACTCCCGAGGTCAAGCTGTCTACTGTCTAAGTGGATAGATAGTTCGTGTCTGTACTCATCGCGTGACAGAGTCGGTAGTTACTATTCATCTCTCCTACTCTAACAGGCAATTGCTCCTGTTCAATGGGTAGCCAGCCACAGATAGAGTTTAAGCATAAGTATGTACTACTCCGTACACAGGAGTCTGACATACACGTCAGGGTTAGGATGCACTGAGAGATAAAAAAATGGGAAATGAGGTCCAGCCGTTCAGCTGACACTGGACGCGAGTCTAGTCGTAAACATACACACAGTCACACAAACACAAGGTATACCTATTGTATCCAATCATCTGCCCTACTCCACCCTTTACAAGGCACCCAGCTCCTTCAGCTTGCCGATCAAGCCATCGACATCCTCGACCTTGCCACCGCCCTGGCGAGCCGGGGGTTCTGGAAGGAGTTAGTACACGGAAGATTGCCGAGAGGTACGAGGATAACAAAAGAAGAAATAGATAGGCAATAGAACTCACCAGTAACCTTAAGAGTCTTCAACCGCTTCTTATCCTCAACACCAAAGTCCGCCAACGTCTTCTTCTCCAAAGGCTTCTTCTTAGCCTTCATGATGTTCGGCAGCGTAGCATAGCGGGGCTCGTTCAACCGCAAATCCGTAGTGATAACCATAGGCAGCTTAGCCCGCAGCGTCTCAACACCACCATCCACCTCGTGCGTCACCTCCACCGTTCCATCCGCATCCTTGATATCGACCTTGCTCGCCTGCGTCGCCTGCGGCCATCCCAACAGACCTGCCAGCATCTGGCCCGTCTGGCCCTGGTCGCCATCGATCGCCTGTTTACCCAGCAGCACCAGGTTGATGTTCTCAGACTTGACCACACCCTGCAGCATCTTGGCGATCGTCAGGGGCTCGGGACCACCATCGGGGCTGTCGCCGACGTCGACGTGGAATGCGCGGTCGGCACCCATGGCCATAGCGGTGCGGAGGGTATCGGCGCACTTGGCTCCGCCAGCGGAGAGGGCGAGGATGTTATCGACCTTCATGGGGCTCTGGTTCTTGGCGCCGCGTTCGCGCAGACGGATGGCTTCTTCGACGGAGAGTTCATCGAACGGGTTCAGGGAGTGCTTGACACCGGCGGTTTCGACGCCGGTGTTGGCCTTGTTGACGCGGGGTTTGACCTATCCATGATCAGAGATGCCCAGAGTGCAGAGTAATCTTGTAATGCCGAAATATCGCAATAATATAATAAATGGAGGTGTTGGTGCCGACGGAGCATCAATTGCAACCCGCGCGTGCGGGCAACTTTGCTCTCGGAGATGTGACTCTTTTCACCGAGAACGGAGCAGAAGGAGCACGAGGCGACAAAAACCAAAACTCACCGCATAGTCGATAACCCGCTTGATGGGGACAAGAATGCGCAAGCCGCTCATTATGATAGAATTATGGGATAAAGAGACTTTTCGGAAGAAGGAAAAGGCAATGGAGGGAGAGGAGCAGCAGCGTGAGGGGGCGTCGACTCTTAAGGCGAGCAAGAAGCCGTTTGGAGGGAAGGGTAAAGAGACACCGATCCGTCGGAGCAGCAGCTGTCCATCCGCGGCAGAAAACAGGTTACCTGGGCGGAGAGTCCCCCGAGGCGGGCCGAGATTCCATCGACGATTGCTGCTCTTCCGCCGCCAACCGAGGTTAGCCTCTTCTCTGAGGATTACTTTGTACGACCGATTGGCAGTGTAGCGGGGTCAAAGGCATGTAAATGATCTCATAGGGTCGGTTCTATCTGAATACGGGGGGTATACTGTGCTTGATTTACTCTATCCGCGTGGTGTCGGATATGGGGGACATGCCATCGCTCTATCTATAGGTATGGATGGGATAACCGCTTCACATGTGACGGTACCACTTGGCGGATCACCAAGTTTCCTGCTTATACCGCCCCGTCTTCTCCATGCCGAGCAGATACTGCTCGGCCCCTTGTTCGTTAAATCGATCGGTTTCCACCTCTGCGCCGTGCTGGAATGCTTCTGTCAGCGCCTCCCTTACTGCCTTGGGCATCTGTCCGGAGGAACCGCAGATATACACCGACCCCGCCATGTCATGCAGCAGCTTGAACAGCAGCGCATAGTTCTGCCGGATCACATCTTGCACATAGACCTTTTGGTTTTGGTCTCGAGAGAATGCAGTAAGCACATTCAACTTGGTCAATTGACCTAGCTGCTGCCATTCTTCTTCGAAGAAGAAATCTGCCTCTCGGTTGCGACCGCCGTAGACCAGAAGTGTCGGTCCGATACTGAGCTCAACCCCCGGGTTTTCCTTCTGATATGCCTTGATAATCGCTGCTTTTTCCCAGAGCATAGATCGCAGCGGTGCCAGACCGGTGCCGGGGCCGACCAGGACGGTTGGGCCGACGAGCTGGTTGACGGAGGAATTGAGTCCCCCGCGTTGCAGCTGTACCTTTAGGGTGCTTCCAGGTCGAAGCGCAGAGATGTACCGTGTACATACACCCTGCCTAATCTTCTTGATGACCGTCTGATACTTGACAATGGCAATCATCAGTTCAAACTTGGTGCCGCCCTCAGGACCCCTCTTCAGCTCGCCACCACTGGCAATACTGAATTGTCTCCCCTTCAGGATAGGAAATACTGAGATAGCATGCTGCCACGGCACCTTGACCGAATCAAACTCATGCAAGACTTCCAGAATACTCCGTCTGGGACGGGTAGTGTAATCCCACAGCTCGTCAAGATACTCGGGACTGGTATACGTGAACTCTAGTAGACGCTCCTTGTGCATTTCATCGCTCGTGTAATGCGCGATTTCCGCAAAGAAGGACCGGCGCGGGATAGCCTGAATATCAAGATAATCCGTAAGAAGCGCCCGCAGTGTCAATTGCGGGTACGAGTCGAGACCCCGAATAGGCGGTAGAGGGAGGTCATCAGCGGGAATATGGCTGTTCGGAACCAAGCAGATGAGCTGGTCAGCTTGTTCCTCCCATCCCATCATCTGGATCAGAGCATTCACGTCGGTAGAGAAGTTCTTGGGGGTAATGCATAACATATCCCCAGGGACATAGGATGTATGTTCAGGCACAGTAAGAGAGACATGGCGCACATCCTGCCAATGCTTCTGCGGTGTCAATCGTTTATTCTCCCTAAGCGTTGCCGTCAAGGTATCAGGCAGAGGTCGCAGATCATGATCCAAACGAGTCAACTTCGGATTGTCATCCGGCGCAGGTAGGTTTTCATGTGTCCCAGGAACTACATGTCCATCCTGTGCCGTGACCGTATCCCCCTCCTGGAGCTTCAGAATCCACTTCGGCGGCAACTGAGCATCATCCGGTATCGGCTCCAGCCCCTCAGGCAGCGGATACGTCTCGAGCAAATGTGTACGTAGACCGGTTAACCACGGAATAAACGTCCCTTCGAGCCTATACAACACACAATTAGCAAGCCATCCCCCAGACAGTAAGACAGATAGCTAAACCCACCCTTCGGGATGTTGCTGATCCGCCTCCCCAGCATCATACATCTCACTCGCACCCAGCTGCAACAGCCTCTTATGCAGTTTGCGCGCCGCCCAATTGAACCTGTCCAAGCCAACCAGTCAGCCACAACCAAATCCAATCCTCAGTCCAACCCTGGTATGGTCTAAGATAGAACAGAACAAAACCTACTTCGGATAAGAGCTATCACCCAACCCAAATGACACAAACCGAACACCGTCTAGATAATCCCCGGGAAGCCTCTTCAACAACAACGACCGCCAAAACGATCTCGCATTCGCCGGGAAATCACCCTGTCCTGTCGTTGCGACAACAAATATAATGAGTGTATGCGACTTGAGTACGTCCTACACAAAGTATAACCTCGTTAGCATGCATTGCATTGCAACACCCACATAATGCAAATCCCCACTGAGCACATCACTCAACGTAATCAATTGACGTAGGTGTAGTTGAAACTCACCGGCCTATACTCATTCATCTCCAACACATGCGTCCGGAAATGTAATCTCTCCGCCAACGCCCCCAGCTCCTCGGCGACTTCCTGCGAATTGCCCGTTTCGGAGCCATAGAGGACGAGAGCTGAGCGCCGCGCTGGGGCTGATTGGCTGCCGTTCATTGTGTACCTAAGTACTACTTACTGAGTACTGCCCCCTGTGCCTCTCTCTCCCTGGTAGTGTGGTGTGGTAATGGGGCTGGCTGTTGTCACTTGTGGCTTATCGTTCGCCGGGTCCTTTTTTTTGACCTTCCCCTCGTTCGGCTTGAGGGGTTCGATTCGATCGTCCAGTTGGCGCGAGGAAGAGCGGGATGACGTCATCCCGAGGATTGGAGAGGATTAACTAGTTGGATACAGATGAATCTCTATACTCTATGCATTGTGGGAGGTGCTGGGGGTGGGGATTGTGGTGTACAAAGATAGTTACGAGGAGAACGAGTATTGGTAGAATGTGCTGTGATATTGGGTCAGGATCAGATAGGCAATTACACTGTCAGATAATCCGGCAATGGCGTGAATGAATATACCCAATCATTTATGGGGACAAACCAGAAGTAATCGCTAGATTGATAAGCTCAAATGACAAAGAATCGTAGTTTTGAACAAAGGGTATCTCAAGAATCCAGCTCTCTCGATCTAATAAGTATCCTCCTCACCGCCACCACCACCATCGCCGAACCCATCATCCCCATACTCATCATCACCACCATCAAAGTACTGCTCGGCGTTATAATCCCCACCCATCTCATCGTCATCATCCTCGAAGTCATCATCTTCGATCTCCTCCTCTTCCTGCTCCTCCTCCGGATCCAGAATATCCCCGTCCCCATCGTCATCATCATCAGGCCCCTCACCCTCCTCACCACCCTTCGTCCGCTTGGCCGCATCCTCATCCTCCTCTTCATCATCGTCCTCAAATCCCCTCTTCACCCCAGCACGCGCTACCTGCGGCACATACCCATCCATCGCGGCATCGGGCTTGAACGTTGGCTGAATCGTCTGCCACAATTCGCGGGGGAAGAATTTCATCACTACACAAAGAAGACAAATCCCCATTAGCACATATTCCCTCCTCGCCGTAGAACATATGGATGATATAAGACTCACCATACTGTCTCCCCTGTAACCTCGGCAATGCCCTCTTCTTCTTCTGATACTTGCCCGAATAACTAGGCATACCATGAAACGGATCGAAGTTCGCCCGAGCCGCACTCTCCTTCTTCATCGACGACCCCGCCCCCTCCAGAATCGAGTAATAGGGACCATCGTGAAACCGTTCCCGGAGAGTGCGATACAAGTCCACCTGCAATTGTTGCTGCGAGGAGAGTGGTCTGGCGCGGGGGACGGTGTATTTCTGTTTGTACAAAGTCATGATGGTTAGAAAGCTTCTTCCTGCTATCAAGAAAGAAAAGCAACGGCAACAGCAACAATGATGACAGTGTGGTTCATAAACGATGTTGGTGGACGTGTGACACGTTACAGCAATGAACAGAGTGCCATGTCACGAAAAGGAAGCGAACAAAGAAGCAAATATATCACATCACATCGCATCAACCCAAAACATACAGGGAACAAAGGCGTCGGCGCCGTATCAGGTTCTCCGCTGGGATCTGCCTCCCAAGTGAATTCGGCTCCGGGGAGCTTTCTGCCTTTCTTTGCGCCGAATCGGGACATGCCGGGCGAAAGAGGTTATTCACTTGCAGATATGCCCCTGTTTGTCAATTCGGTTGGAGATGATGGCTCCGATGGAAGATAGGCGATTAATATCCAAGGGGGGGGAAGAGGCCGAAGCGCTGGCGGGCGTTTAAAGCGCCATGATTCAATGGGCTGAGAAAAAAGTTCCGGCCGAGCTTGGGTTTGGCTCACCGCCTGCGGGGATCTGCGCGAATTTGGTAATTAGGGTACCGGGGCGGGAACCCTCGTATATCCCGTGATGGGCCAATCAGAGTGCAGATGCCGATAAGTGTATCACTACGTAGTATGTAGTAGGGATTACTAGTATTACTGGTATAGGGATTCATTGCTTATTGCTGAATGGCAGAACTATGAATAGTACAGGTATCTAGTGGCGTAATCGTAAATCGTCGAATGAGATGGGCACAACGCAACGCCAGCCCTCAACTATAAACCAACGGTGGCAACCTGGTTTGCAGTCTGAGACACAGGCCCCCATGGCCCCTCGTTCACTCGTTGCCGGAGAGTACGCATGATGTCCTCGAATCCTTCCATTTGTCCGCCGTTATCCTTCAGACAATCATACAACGCAACTAAGACCTCGTGTTTCGCCGTTGCCACTTTCCAGACCGCATGCTGGGAATCGCCTGCTCCGCCTCCGACGAATTCTGCATATGAGCGAGGAGGCTTGAACAAATAGGGCAAGAGAACAGTCAGTGCTGGCGGTGTAAGGGCTGCCCAAGCGCCCGATGATGGAAGAACTCCCTGTGTAGCGGGGGACAAACTCTCCAAAGCTTGCTCGGTAGGAAGCTGGTATCGGGCAGTTCCAGGGACAGACGAGGTGACTTCGCCCGTCAAGATTTGCCAATTAGCTGTGATGAGGGATCTCATGAGCGATATTGACGCCAACGAAACGTCCTTCATAGCAAGAATATCCGCCGTCGCAACGACATCCGTCCAGAAGTTGGTGTGCTGATTGGTGTACATGAAATACAGCGCGCGGGCAGCCGCGGCCTCTTTGTGCCAGTCTGTCGGCATCTGGCCAGATGCATTCAACTCCATCGAGTCCGTAAGGTCCTGCTTGACTGGACCATGAAGGATCTTAGCCAGCACGTCCAAAGCCTCTTTATTGGGAGGACTGGTTGGCAAGGCCAGAACAGGGTTCATTCCATGTTTGCTGGCTTCTACGAGCAGAACTCGGGGCAGACAGGAGAGTACGTTCAGCTGTCCGCTAGGAACCGGCCCATGTGCCCACTGAGAAGTTGAGATCGCCACTGAGGCAGCAATACGAGACAATATCCGATCCAGAAGATGCTGCGGGTTTTGCAAAAAGTGGTTGGGATACAGCTCAGCATACTGCGCAACGTAAGTCATGATAGGACCGCAGAGATAAGCCAGGTCCACCGAGTCCAGCTTTGACTCATCCAAGTAATACTCCAATAACGTAGAGTGGATGTTATGTGAGATGAGGAAATCCAGGGCGGGGGAGGAAAAGGTGGATGCTGACTGCACGATGGTCCGCGCAATGAGACCAGGCGCATCAATCTCCAGAAGATCATGGTAAAAGTTGATCAGAGTCATGTGCATGAGAACATCTCCCTTGTCGACCATATGGCAGGCAGCGAAATGGAGGAGGCCGTTGCTCTGGTATTTCCTCTCAACTTCTGGCACTTGTGGCTTTGAGATGATGTCCCAATGTAGTCGACCCGCCTTCACTAGCAGTCCCATCAAGCGTCCCTGGGCTACAGTCTTGTCGCGTTTGGACAGACTTCCGGTTCCATTGTCCGTGAGACTGCAGAAGGAAAATAGCAGCCCATAGACATCCTTGTCTGTGAAAATCCGCCTCCAGACGAGCCCTTGCCCACCGGTGGCCTCATCGCCCTCATGCCCACTATTCTCGAGCGGACTGGCCGAGTCAACCTCCAAGAGCTCCCAGATTGTGTCAAATGCCGCCTGTGCTACAGCCGTGGAAGAGGTTGAAAGCCACAGCTCCACCAAGGATGAGACCAGTTCCGGGTCGCCAGCAACGATGGCAGCATCGCTAGCGACGTGTCCTGCCTTGCGCAGCAGCGACAGAGCCAATAAGTTGATAGGCTCCGATGGCGCTTTGAAACCGGCAATGAAATTGATCGGAGGATCGACAGAGTGAAGGTCAGCGAAGCTAAGATACGTAGTAGCCTTGACACCAAGAGCGGTAAGAGGAGTCGGGTCCTCCTGCAGGACAGGGAGAAGCTGCGATATCTGGAGCAAAAGGGTGGCGGGGACTCTGCGATCGACGGTCTCGGTAAGCTCGAGCTTCAACTTGTCTAGAATAGTCGTATCTAGACGAGTAGATGGATCGCGCTGCACCTGTTCCAGGTGCTGTCGGACCTCATCATAAGTAGATGGAACGGCCATGTTGATGCCAGACAGATCCACGATGATGCGCTCCGTGGGGGGAAGTGAGAGACGATGAAGGCAAGTCAGGAACGGCTTTCTTATCCTCATCGGCGGGGAAAGCTGGTTGCAAACGGGACAAACACCGATGACATCTCCGCCAGTCTCCCCGACGATAAGTTCCAGACCATCACAGCTGTCCACCTGCCTATCGACTCGGTATACCATCATCTCCCTCAAGGATATACCGATCATCATGTCTGATCAGCCCGAATCTCTCCTATCTCCGAAGAACTCCGACTCCGGCCTCCATATCCAGCTCCACCCACTGATCCTCCTGACTATCTCAGACCACATCACCCGCCATGCCGCCCGCTCTCAGCAGGGACCTATAGTGGGAGCGCTTCTAGGCCAGCAGAACGGGCGCGAGATCACCTTGGAGCACGCCTTTGAATGTATCGTGAATGAAGGTGCCAATGGAGAACTCCAGATCCCGCAAGACTGGTTTGTGGAAAGAGTCAAGCAATGTAAGTCCTGTTCACCTGTGATTCTGAACCATCTACATGTATCTCGTCGCTGACTTCCTTCAAGTCAAAGATGTACACAAAGCTCCAGCTCTTGACCTTGTCGGCTGGTGGTCAACTGCTCCTCCGTCCGGTCCCAACACCGCCCATCTCCCAATCCATCGCCAGATCCTCCACACCCACAATGAGTCCGCTGTGTTCCTCGCATTCCACCCATCCCTGGTACAAGACGCATCCTCCAACGGCGGCAAGCTCCCCGTGACAATCTATGAAAGCGTATACGAGGGCGAAAATGCGACAGAGAACAGCAAGACGATGCAGGTTGATGGAGAGGAACAACAATCCCTAACGATTAGATTCCGAGAATTGCCCTACTCCGTCGAAACAGGAGAAGCTGAGATGATTGGCATCGACACAGTAGCACGGACAGCCAGAAACGCCGCCGTAGACACACAAGGCACGACCTCTGGTACAAAACAAACAGCTGGCAAAGAACCCAGCAAGGACCAGTCAGACGTGCTCTCCCCGGAGGAAGAAGAGCGTAAGTCACCCCACCACCCTCACTCAGATCCGAGCCCATCACTAATCAAAAACAATTCCACAGTAATCGCCAGCCTCACCACCCGCCTCAACGCCATCAGGACCCTTGAATCCCGCATCTCACTCATCAAATCCTACGTCGCGAGCATCTCCACCTCCACCGACTCAGAAACCTCCAACTCAACAACCACTCTCTCCCACCCCATCCTCCGCAACATCAACGCCCTCCTATCGCACCTCTCTCTCCTGACCCCTCAAGAACAAAGCGCCTTCACCGCCGAAGCCATCGCCCAGAGCAACGATGTCCATCTCGTCTCCCTATTAGGCCAACTCGGCCAGAGCATCAGCGCGATGCGCGAGCTCGGGAAACGGACCGCGCTGATGAACAGCGTGCGACGGACGACGATGTCGCGGAAAACGCAACAATTAGCTTAGCAGAATCGGTTCGCCGATGAGTCGTTTTCGACTCGCGATGGAGTGAGCCATGGATAGGATAGAGTTAATCTACGTAGCTGGTAGCGCTTAACGAACAACGAATGCATGATCATACCCTGATTAGTTTCTTAACTGTGCTCTACTTACTATGTAGACATGTACCACTACTAATATATCATCACAAACATCAACTACAATCACAGTCACCACAGTGCAGTCAGCCAAGAAAGTATAGATCTCTCTATAGTATGAAGTAAATATAATATTGTACAACGAAAGTATCTATCTAGGCATCTCTATCTTCCCAAAAAAAAAAAAAAAAAAAGATAGCAAGAGATGATCTGAAGAACGAAAACAGAAAAAGGAAGAAAGAGGGAGGTCACCACAACTCAAGCCCTCCACCCAACTCCATCGAAGGTAGAAACACCTCTCTAGGGTAAAACATAGAGCGGGTAGGTAAGTAAAATCCAGTCTCATGAAAAAGAAAAGCCCTTCAATCTTCATACCGTGATATCATATAGCTAGATGAATCAGTCAAACACAGAAAATAAAAAGGCAGCCCAGAAATTCAGAGGGTATTATACGACAGATGCACAGAACAGACAGACAGGTAATAGAGTAAGCCAACGCCAAGAGACAATGATAAAACACGGCTAGCTAGCTAGCTAGCTAGCCGTGGCGCTTTCAACTCCATCCAGAGGGGAAGGAAGGGTGAGGAACGCGCAAGAATGTGAACATGCATGAAGACTTAAGGGGTCATCATACTCCGCGGATAACGGAGTTACTTTTGTTGCTCGTCGAAGTCGAATTTCGTCGCTTTACCTTCGTTGTTGGTGGTCACTGTCGTAGTGTGGGGGCGGGGGTTGGTAGGATTCTGGGAGAGGGATGGGAGGCTGTTCTTGCAGCGTCGTGGTGGGGTGGTAGGGATTGGTAGGGTCGGTCGGATGGACGGGGTAGGGTGGATTGGCATGGATGGGCTCGTGGTAGTGGTCTTGTTCTAGGTGGGAGTTCACGAGGTATGGGTTGTATGCGTCCTCCTCGTAGGGAGAGTATGGCCGGGCGGTATGCGAGGCTGTTGGCTCCAGGAGGGAGGTCGCGCTGAGCCGGTTATGGTTGTAGTAGCGGTTCGGGTCCGTTTCGTCGTCGATGGGAGGCACGAGACCACCGGGGCTTGGCTGAGCGTGCGACAGGAGGACCTGTCCTTCTTCGCCGGGGGGACTGTAGCGTCCACCGGCCATCATTGTACCTGCGCCGCCATACTCGGTGCTGTGGGAATCGATTCCGCTCTCGGTAGCGTTCATGTTGAAAGCGTCATTTGCGGTTTGGTGGTAGCTGGGATCCATCGTGCGTCTCTTGCGGCCGACGAAGAGCCAGCGGAAACTGCGTCCGATCGCTCTGACGAGGTCCATTGGGTTCAAGGCGTCGAGCACACCTTTCACACCCAAGGGACCGCCTTCATAGCTGCCTTTGCCGTTACCGTAGAAGTCGGTGATCTCTGAAGGCTGGTTCTTGAGCGAATACGGTTTCCAGGAGAATGCCCACAGATGGAGGACGGCAAAGAATGCCATCTCAATGTTGATGAGTAGGTTCGGCAGTCCGACTTTGAGATCGGGGCTCTGGAGCTTAGAGGTGGTTTTGATGGCTCCGGCTGAGGTGAGGAAGGAGATCAAAGTCTAGAATTGGGTTAGACGACCGGAAGTGGGAATGCGGGCAAAATGCTGCACCTACCGATTGCCAGAAGGACAGGAAAATGACCAACTTGATCGACAAGATCTTCAAAAAGGGCGAATATTGGCTGATGTCGTCTTTGATCTGAATGTAAAACTGGATCAGGCAGTACATTGCGATGGAGACCGCAATACATTCAATGAGGAGAACCTATCAGCATGTTAGCATAACCTTATAATACAGACACACAGCACATACCCAGATATGCGAGAACGCAGGGTTGAGACTCTCCTCGCAGTACAAGTTGAACTTCTGCGTGACGACCGCGATGATAGTCAACAGGACTCGGAGGAGGCAGTATTGAAACACGCCCACCCAGATGACCTAGCGCCTGCGTTAGCACAACTGCAATCGCGCACAACCTGGCTTGTCGGCACTCACGTTGAACCATGTCAAACCACTCCGCGGTGTCCTCCAAATACCCTTCTCCCCACCCGTACACTTCTGAAGCCACGGGATAGGCCAGACCCACGGCTTGGGTTCAACTCCGCGGAAGTATTCTTTCTGGCTATGCAGGTCGGGCGCGATGTAAGCGCACATCAGTGAGAAGAAAGCCGAGATCGCAAACGCTTCGTAACAGTTGCCAATCAAATCATAGTAGACATCGTTCTTGTAGAAGTAGGTACCGAGCCATGCGACGACGGAGTAAACAGGGACCATGAGCAGAATTCGAATGATACTAAATGGAAGAGGAGCGCGTTAGCCATCCGTAGTCAAACTGAGGGCCAGAATCTGACCAGGGAATGTGGGAGGTGGGAAATCGTACTGTCGTTGCTCAATCTTTTTGCTGTAGTGTGTAGCATGCATTCCGATCAGGTAAAAGGAAACAAGTATAGCCATGAGACCAAAAGCCCCGCCTACAATCAGGCAGAGTTCGTGGAAGGTGAGACCGCCATCCCAGAGGTCAACCTCCGTGACTGTCCAAGTCCGCGTCAGCCCATTTCAATGACCACCCGAGTCGCAATCAAACAAAGCGCAGAGGGGGGTTTTGCCTACTGGTTTCGTCTTCCTCGGTCGAATTGCACACTGGCCAGCCCATTCTTGCAGGAAGGGAGAAGAGACTGCAAGGATGAACAGCCTTTGGGGGTGCAAGGAAGGGAAGGAAAATAGACGGGTTGCGAAAGCCAGAAGAGGGAGAAGGAAGAGAAAGAGGATCGTCGTGATGGACACCAGCCCGTCGCTTTTCTTAAGATATCTTATCCGCACAGCCGGGCTTGGCCCCCCATGAACCCCTGGAAGCCACCCAAGTTTAAGCTTTCGTCACGTTGTTGTGCCTTTACTCGGGAGACCGATCGGATCACTGGCGAAACTTGATCCTTCGAAGTCAATAACGGACCGGTTGCTCTGGCACTGATTCGGGATGCGCTGGCAGGAAGACAACCAGGCGGGTTTTGGCAGCGACCGACGGATTGGAGTTAGAATGACGGAGAGTAATTAGTTAGTCCAGTTGGGTCAATGAAGTGGAGCACGTCGGGAGGTACGTCGTTGCACGTCAGGCATGAGAACTCGGAAATAGGAAACAAATGATTATATAGACCGGTGGAATTTCTTGGTCCTTTGTTATCCCAAACAATAGATCGTGGAGTACGTAACGCTAGAAAGGAAAGTCTTGGTAGGAGGAGAATGAGAGCCGAACCGGCAAGGCAGCCACATTTAAAGTCAGATGCGGTTCTTACGATGGATTCTTGTTACTACTGAAGACTGTTCCTGTGCCAATCAATCACCGTCGCTGCATCCGCCGCGCGCGCATCGCAATGGCGGAGGGTCGCTGCGCCACCGCAATTTTAAGTGAGTGAGTAGTAAGTGAGTAGTTAGTTGGTCAGTACTCTCATGTTCCAGTTTATCCACCTCCAAAACACATCCGCGCCAACAGAGACTCCCGAATAAAAATAAATTCTGATCCATGTTCGTTGATTTGTCCTTCCGAAACGCTTACCCAACCTAGTATACACTTCGCCATCTTGGCTCAAATAAAATCACTTCTGGTCCGTAGATCATATTTTTCTTGTCCCCCGGGAGCCCCCATCTTGGCATGCGCCTACTGTACAGGAAATTGCAATTACACAAAGCACCTAATCCCAAACCATGGCAGTTCCATAGTATATCATCAGGGGTATATCTGTTCATTTCAATACCGACTACGTCGGTCATCTCTCCACGAATCCCCGAACCCTCCGCGTCCGCGACCACCGCGGCCTCGGCCTCGTCGGTTGCGCCCACCACCAAAGTCGGGGCCATTATCGACGAAGAAATCTTCATCCTCGAAGGTGATACGACGGCGCTCGTCCCCGCCTCGTCGGGGAAATTCGCCCTTTCGTAGCAGGTCGTCAAACCGATCTAAACGGCGGTCGGCCACCTCCCGAGGGACCGGTAGGTAGTAGAGCTTGGGCTTGGTAGTAGTAGACATGAAGAGTTCATCCAGCGGCTTAAATCCTTGCCCAGGTCGTGAACTCGAATCTGCCGTGACTGGGCCACTGGGCCGTCGAGGAGCGCCCAATTCGGCCCGTGGCCCGGTAGGCGGCGGACGAGAGAAACCGGTGGCCTCAGGCGCACGCATCTGTTGAGAGGAAGCGCTTCGGGGATCAACCTCCTCGAGGACAGCTTCTACCCCATCATCAGTTGGCTCATATCGCACTTCCCAGCGCGCGGGAGGGCCACCGCGCGGTCGCGATCCTTCCTCCTTTTCAATCCAAGTTGATAACTTGTCTTCGGGAATAAAATCCACGAATAGAGTCTTCCGGTTGCGTTCGTTGGGCCATACCGTACCATGGAGGGCAGTGCGAACTCGCGACGCTGCCGAGACCGACGTAAAGCTAGCAAAGCAATGTGTCTTGATGCGATCCAAGTAGAAGTCTACGACCACATCCGGGTTGGGTGAGGCATCCGGAGGGGACGCGAGACTGACAAGGTGGTTCTTGAGCGCGATCGGCTGGAGAGGACGCATCAATCCGCCGACATAGAGAGCTGCTGTGGCAGCATGAACGGCAGGCTCGACGTCGGCATCTTCCATAACCGCATCCGCCGGCGGAGGGGAGACAGGGCGAGTCTGCTCCGTCTCCTTGGCAGCAAATAGCCCCTTGAAGCGGACATCTTGTTTCAGGGGCGCGCCTTTCTTGGTTGTTTCATCTTGGGTAGGCGGGGCTTCCTGGTCAGGCGCGGTTTCGCGCCCCGCGCGTTCCTCAGGGGTTTCTTGTGGTCCGGGAAGAGCTCCATCCGGCTGCGACTCGTGTTCTTTGACCGCAGCTTGGTCCTCCGGCAAAACGACCCGGGGCGTCTCAACTTGGGCTTTGGCCTTTTTACTGGCAAGCGCTTCCGGTGTTGGCACGGGACTCTGACTGCGACGCTTCCTCTTGCGTCTGTCCTCCAGCACTTCTTCTGTAGGTAGGGGTGTCGACAAGCCGGTGTTTATCTCCGAGGGGACTGCAGCGGGGGGCGCAGCTGTCTCGTCGGATGCGGCTGGTTCAGCGGGTTTTGGCTCCATGTCCTCGGGCTGTTCCGGTGCTGTTTCTCCAGGAGCCTGCTCTACCGGTGCTGCAGCGGTGTCATTCTCGGTCTGGTCATGCGGGATGGAGGTGTCGGCGGCTTGGTCGACAGTAGTGGTATCGGCGGGTTGAGCTGGTTCCTCTGGTTTCGGTAATTCCTGGACAGGTTGCTCGGGCTGTTTCTGTTCCTGTTCTTGCTCGGCAGGTCTTTCGGCAGGAACTTCGTTAGTCACCGGCTCAGGCTTCGTCTCAGGAGCCGCGTCACCCAGTTCCTCTGCTTGTGCTTGTGGTTGTTCCTGTTCCTGCGTTGGCTCCTCAGTATCTTTGGTTTTCACCTCGGTCTCAGTAGCCTCGGGTTGAGCTGGCGCATCTGCGGCCGGTTCTGGTTCTGGCACAGGCTGTTCTGAGTCGACGGGCTGCGCTTCCTGCGGCGCGACATCCTGTTCGGTAGCCGGCTCTCCGTTCGCGACAGCATCCTTTTCATCGCGAGCGTCCTCCTCCACCAATCGGTCAATAATCTGTTGTTTCACGCGGAGGCCGGTCTGCGCGATGCCGCGCCGCTTCAGCTCGGCTTTAAGATCGGTCACCTTCCATTTGGAATAGTCGGTCATTGTAGCGGGAAGCGCACAGCGTGGTAGACTCGAGCATGTAGAGCGTATCGGCGATAGAAATGTTCGTTCGGACAAGTTCAAACGGGCGTGGTCATGGCTAGGAGGTGTTGGGAAGTGATGCGATGCCCCTGCAGTTGTCGGGCATGAGAGAGTGAGTCTTCGAGCTGCGACCGATATGATGTCGCGCGCTAGGCTGGAAGAGGGCGGTGGTCACTGGGTGCGTAGCTCTTATTGGTATGGTGAGTTGCCTAATGCGGTCTGGCTGAGTAAGGCTCCACTGGAGGAAAAATACCCGATTGGGAGATGCTGCATTGAAGATGCTTCTTTGTACTCCGTAGAGTAACACTGCTTTTGAACTATTGCCAGGTGTTACTTGATGTATCAAGTCTATCGCTTGCGGCCCAATCTATCTTTAATGGCTGGCATCATATACACGAATTAGCTACTAATGATGGTAAGTTAAGAGTCACAAGTGTTGCGGTACGGAGAGCTTCAGGCGGAATATATTTATACCTCCAACATGATACTTGTAGTAGTATCTATGTAAATACTACTAACTAATACTAAACTGAATAGAGCCCTATAAACTAGCCTAATTTTAGTTCAGGTGTACTAGTTATCGGATTAACAACCCCCGCACATTAAGAGCCAAGGAACTGATAAGCCAAACTGTGCGTCCGAGATGCTGCAACATGATAATGAGATTTCATCCAAAGGGACGCCCGATAAGACGTGGGTGGCTGATACAAGGCGAGCCTAGTAACAATAGACGGGCATTTACAGGGGAGAACTTCTTAGTGGTCAGCTTGGCGTAATAGACATGGGTCAGAGCCCGCTCTTCCAGAAATCATGTCCAGCAGTTATTCAGGAACATCTTTCGGTTATATCTCGTTTTCTAGGAGACTGTACACCACCACATAGAACCACATACCATTACTTAGAACTCACACTTTCCAAACTACACCTCCACAACCCATCTCCGACAACGGCCGATAGACCCCCCAATTAATGGTCCCAAGCCGAACTCCGAAGATAAAGCAGATAAGATCGGGGCTAAGCCGTTATCCACCTACTACCGACCCCCATCTACGTTGGGGCGGGATAAACGGCTAAAACGTTGGGCGATCGACTCATGTATATATTGCGGTGAGAGCCAGACTGGATACGTTTGTACTAGTTAATATCTCTCACACGGATTCTTAATACTCCATCACTCACTGTAGACACATCAACATGGGCTCCAACACAGCAACAACAACAACAAACACCATGCTCCCCCCAACCAACCCCCTCACTCCCTTCTGGCGCACCCAACTCGACCCGCTCGACGACATCCGGAGCACCCCCGACCTGCCCCCGCAAAGCGACATTGTAATTATCGGCGGCGGCTACGCGGGCGTCACGCTAGCTTACTATCTCCTCAAACAGCTCGACAAGCAAGGTGACAAGACCACCAGTATAACCCTCCTCGAAGCGAGGCAGATTTGCTCGGGCGCCACAGGTCGAAATGGTATATACCCCATCCATATCTGAAAGTATATCATACTAGGTTACTTATGAGAATGAAGGCGGCCACCTCCGCCCGGATATCTATGGCCACATCCCAACCTACATCGAGCGCTCCGGACTCGAAGCGGGACTTGAGATCGCGGAATTCGAATTCGCACATATCCAGGCGCTGAAAGATCTCCTTCGCGAGGAGAACATCGATTGCGATTTCAATATTACCCGGAATATGAATGTGTATTTGGATGAAGCTTCGGCGGAGAAAGCCAAGGTTGCGTATGACATGTTGCAGGCGAGGGGGGTCAAGTTGGCTGAGGATTTGCATTATACGCCGCAGAGGGATGCGGAGGGGGTAAGTATATTTCTTTCACTTATATAATACGTTCTCGATGGAGAAATACTAATAAAGATACAGATATCCGGCGCCAAAAACGCCAAAGCCTGCATCTCCTACACAGCCGGCACGCTCTGGCCCTACAAATTCATCCTAGGCCTACTGAGCAGAATCATCAAATCTCCGCAGTTGAACGTCCAAACCCACACCCCCGTGACATCCATCACCACAGAAGAAGGAGACGACAATACCATCAACATAATCGAAACCCCCCGCGGCTCCCTCCGCGCACGCAAGATCGTCTACGCGACGAACGCCTACACGGCCGGGCTACTCCCCGAGTACTCCGCTAACATTATCCCCTGCAGGGGAATATGTTGCCATATTACGGTCCCTGAGGAGAGCGGAAAGCCCGCGCCGTTTCTCCCTTACTCGTATGCGATCGGGTACGGGTCTGATGTTGTCGGTGGGGGCAGCTATCTGATTTCCAGACCGGATGGGAGTATCATTGTGGGTGGTGCGCAAGCAACGTTTTTGAACAAGCGGGAGGAATGGTATGGTGTTGTAGATGATACGACGCTGATTGAGTCGGCGAAGAATTACTATGATGGGTATATGCAGCGGACGTTTAGGGGGTGGGAGGATAGTGGGGCGTATGTGAAGGAGATTTGGACCGGTGGTGAGCTTCTATTCCCTTGTTCCTTTGGTATTTTCTATGAATTGTGCCGGCTAACTGTTGCTCGCATTGCTGGTAGTAATGGGCTACTCGACCGACTCGCATCCGCATATCGGTGAAGTTCCCAATAAGCTCGGCCAGTATGTCTGTGCTGGGTTTAATGGACATGGCATGCCGGTGATTCTGCTGTCCGCCAAGGGACTGGCGGAGATGATCCAGACGGGGAAGAAGTTCGAGGAGACGGGGATGCCACGGCTGTTCAAGACGAGTGTGGAGAGGATGGAGAAGGCGAGGAATGGGCCGGAGGGGGGAGATATATTTGCATGATACTAGCCAGCTTTATCATGCGTTGTAATCCTTGAAGGGATGATTGCATACTATCAGTTATATACTAACTACCATACGCATAATATATCTACTAAGAGAGAAGCACCCTACACACCATGTATACCACCACTAAAGAAAGAGACTATTGATCAATGGACCATCGAATCTAAAAACTCTGACAACCAATCATCATACCCAACCCCCAAACTCCCCATCTCCTGTCCCTGACTCTGTCCCAACCCATTATTCATCCCCCTAGTCTCATCCTGCACCCCCTGCCCCTGGTCCACCACTCCTCCCCCATCTCCAATACTCCCATTCCCACCCCCAAAAACAACCCCCCACTTCAACCTAACAGCCTCATACTTTCCAATCGAATAAAAAAACACATTCTCATTCTCATCTTCATCCTCATCCTCCCCCCGCGCCTCAAGCCTCGCCAACGCCGCCGCCTGTCCCAAATTCCCGATCAACCGATCCATCACACCCATCAGATCGATCGTGCGGCGCACAAGTCCCCGATCCCAGGCCGAATTATAATCATCATTATCATCAAGGACAGAGAGCCGATACAGCGCTGCTAGGTTTCGCACGAGCTGTGAGAAGATGGGGAAGGGGAAGCCTGCGTATTCGGCTGGTGGGATGGCGAGGAAGGTGGCTATCCAGGTGGTTGTGGCGGAGAGGCATGCGTGGAGGGTTTCGAGGTGGTGGAGGTGATTACTTAGGGAGGGGGGATTGGGGGTTTTTGTGGTAGAGGATGGTTTTAGGAGGGCGGATTCGTGGATTGTGAGGTGGGTGTTGGAGTGGTGGAGGTGGAGGATTCGGTAGCGTTGGGAGTGAGGGGTGAGTTTGCTTTGGGTTTGTTGGAGTTGGGAGTTGATGGTGTGGGTGTAGATTGATAGGGGGGATCTGAAGGGGGACTGGGTGGATAGGAGGCCGGTGTTGTAGGAGTCTGGTGTGTTTGCTGCGGTGGTGGTGATGTTGATTCTCTCGTTGATGAGTTGGAAGCGCACTTGTTGGGCGAGAATCTCGTCGTTGAGACACTCCGGGTGCTCGCTTAGGTGATGTAGGCATTCGTCCATGTGGGGGGTCCAGCGCAGAGTGTCGCTTTTCTCCAGGAAGAGGGATATACTAGAGTGAGGTTAGTGGAGTGGATGAAGGGGAAGTAAATGGATGTTACCTGGAGGTTAGGAGAAAGCAGCCTAGCACGGCGCGTCTCTCGTCCATTGTTCGGGCTGGTGGTGGGGAGGGATCCTCGTCTGGGTGCGTTTGGAGTATACTCAGTAAAGATGGTTTGTCGCCGCCAGGGGCCTGGTTGAGCATGAGGTCGTACACTACGGCTGTGGCGAACTGGCTGTATATGGTCATGTTGAGCTTTTTGAAGACTTGTTGGTTGGACCTGTGGCTGTTAGCATATGGCATTAGAAGGAGGTGAGGGTATCTGTACCAGGCTATATACACCAGGAGACCGAGGAGGAAGTCGAGGTCACGACCGTAGCAGTCAAGAACCATGCGCTGGGCTACAGTATCTCGAATTTTATCGCACAGCGTGCGTCGCTGACTCGGGCTCTTCGACGTGACTGCCATGATGCATAGCCAGAGAAACGGCCGATCACTGTGGAGATGCTGTGCTGTTGTTCCTGGTGGGAAATACACGAATGGCAGATAGGGCAGCTTTTGAGTGACGAACATGCTCAAATACTCTTCAGCCTGCGACCAGGTCGGCTCTCCTGAACTCGCATTCGACACCTGTCCTCCGATATTCGACTCATCCCGGGAGGAAGTACTCGCTCCAACCTGAGAAAAGTGAGTAAGGAACCCACAGTCGATGGATTTCTCCGCCGTCGAGACTGTCCGAGCAACCTTGATCTGGGAGCGTGGTGGTGGTGGTGGTGGTGGTGGTGGTGGTGGTGGATGATGATGGTCTTCATCTGGCTCTCGTCGCAGCTCCTCAATCAACTCTACATAATCCCCCACATGGCTAGAGGACTGCGCACGTAGCAGCGTCACCAAATCATCGAGCTTCTTTTCCAATCGTCCTGTCTTTGACAGCGAGGACTTGCGTGCGTTCTGCCGTCGATGGAACGCCGATGGCCGACATTCTTTATTCAAACGCTGACACCTGCAACACTGTCAGACAGAGTTCGAATCATACTGTTGTACATCTAAAATAAGACCTCTGACATCGTCCGCCCCCTTTGGGCAGGATGCATTTGCATTTAGACTGCGAGCAATTCATGCAGGCGCGGCCGTATGGGGCCGGGGCGAGATCATACTGGATGGAGGACTCATCCATGGCGACAAGCGGACTCAATCATAAATTATGACACAAGAGAAGCAAAGAGGGGTCGGAATTCCGTCAGATCTGGGCGGGCGATGCCGTAGGATTTAAGAGTCGCAAACCCCGTCGGGGTGTAATCACCGAAGGATTCGCCATCGGATATTACGGCCTTATCACCGTGCCCTAATCCGGGACGCCGTTGGGCTTCTTGGCAAGTGTGCTATATAGATCGCTGACCAGGGACAGCTGACAGTCCATTACAGAGTCTTCAATAAGTATTATCCTGCACGTTATTTCCCAATATCCGTTAATACTAGAGCCATCGTTAGCAATTGGCTCACATCACACAATGACCCCAACCAACACCGCCGCCTGGATCAAGTCCGAAAAGGCCTATCCTCTGGAAATCGACACCGCACCCTACACCCATCCCGGTGAAAATGAACTCGTAATCAAGAACCACAGCATCGGGCTCAACCTCGTCGACTACGCCCGTCAAGACCTCGGCTCTGCCCTCTTCGCCTGGACCCCTTATCCCGCCATCATGGGCAGCGACGTCGCCGGTGAAGTAGTAGAAGTCGGACCAGGTCCCATCTCCTCGCGATTCAAGCCCGGAGACCGCGTCCTTGGCCTAACTGGTGAACTTAGAAGCACCCGTTCCTCTTCAGGTGCCTTCCAGACCTACGTTTTGCTTCAAGCCCACATGACCTCCCCCATCCCATCCAGTCTATCCTACCCGGACGCGGCCGGAATTCCTCTCGGCATATCAACCGCCGCATGTGGCCTCTTCCAGAAAGATTACCTCGCACTGCAGCATCCTACCGCTCCACGAGCACCATCGACAGGCCAGACCGTCCTCATCTGGAGCGGATCATCCAGCGTCGGCAGCAACGCTATCCAACTTGCCGTGGCAGCGGGGTATGAAGTGATTACGACGGCTTCGCCGCAGAACCACGACTTTGTCAGGTCTCTCGGTGCGAGCCAAGTGTTCGACTATAAGTCTGAGACGGTGGTTGAGGATATCATTGCTGCATTTGCAGGGAAGTCTAGTGCTGGCGCATTGGCTATTGGGTCTGAGTCTCCTGAGAAGTGCGGACAGATCGTGGCGAGGATCGAGGGAAGGAAGTTTGTTGCGTTGGTGAATCCACCGTCTGGGCCGTTGCCTGATGGGGTCGAGTCGAAGTTCGTCTTTGGTGGTGATTTGGCGGAGAATGAGGTCGGGCCTGCTATCTTTGTCGATTTCTTGCCCGTGGCACTGAAGGAGGGGAGCTTTGTTAGTGCGCCCAAGGTGGAGGTGGTGGGTGAGGGATTGGAGTCGGTGCAGGGGGCATTGAATATTTTGAAGAAGGGCGTTTCGGCGAAGAAGTTGGTTGTTTCTTTGTAAGGGTAGTAGATGCTAATGGATGGGTGGCTGCGTGTTCAATGGTTGTCTTGTATTTCAGCGGCTTTTAGACATTGTAATTGTGTTTGTTTCTGGAGTAGTCTATATTGTTGCTAATGGAGGGCTATTAATTGAGTAACATAGTCGCAGGAGCTCCGAGTGCTGTTAGATATTTGGAGATGACATATGATGTTTGGTATTTGGTGCTCAAAGAGTCATATACTTCACTCTAAACTGTGATTATAATCGTTTATGGCGGGAATTAGAGCGTTGCTGCCCCTTTAACGTAGACAAACTAGTACCAATAAAGTAATGAAACCACAGACCGAAATAATGTGTGTCACGAATGTGGATTTTCGGTCTATATCTTTGGACGTTCTCCCAAGATATACTTATTCGGCCCGACATCCATGAATCGGAGATCTCGTATCCGCTAAACTATACCGAACTGGATACCTAATGCAGCCATACGGTCACTCCAGCATTACTGTTACTAGAACACGCTGGCTCCCTAGTTGTAGATCATTCATTTGGTAGGATTCCAAGGAAGCCCGGGATCGGAGAGGCACAAAAATGCCGGGAAGCGGGACCGGGGGCGGATCCTCGGTGGAACCTATTTCCGTAGACTCCATCATGCCTCAGGATCAATATGAGACATGTGATTGGCCCGTGATGGCGTATGAGTCAAGGCCGGAAAACTCCCCGGAGGGACCAAACATCGCCATCATCTTGCGTTTCCCGTCTTTTTTTCCCCTTCTTTGACTTTCCCTCCTATTAATTGTGTGTCAACTGCTCACTTTGCATCTCTCCATCTCCCATTAACTTTGCTTTTGTTCTTGCTGCTTGTTCTGCATCCATACGTCCGTGAGCCACTCGCGTCCGTCCAGCATGGTCGCTCAAGCCGCCGCCCCCGGGCAATTCCGTCAGTGCTCCCACCCTTCCCCTCCCCCGCCATTCAAAAAGTGAACAGCTACTAAATCCCGTAGAGAGGGTTGACTCCCAACCGGAAAACCCTTATTCTGCCCTCATCACCGATCAATCGATCGTCATCATCCCTTCCTTCACCCTTGAGTCTGGCGTGACCTTGCACAACGTTCCCGTGGCCTACACGACGCGGGGTCAACTCTCCCCCGAACGTGACAATGCATTGGTGATCTGTCATGCTCTGAGTGGTAGTGCGGATGTTGCGGACTGGTGGGGTCCCCTGCTTGGTGGCCCCGGCCAAGCTTTCGATACCTCGCGATTCTTTGTCGTCTGCTTGAACAGTCTGGGTAGTCCGTACGGAAGTGCTAGTGCCGTGACCTACAAGGATGGCGATCCGTCCAAGGGCTTATACGGTCCCGAGTTCCCTCTTACCACCGTCCGTGATGATGTAAAGTGAGTTTTTCTTCACTTGTTTTGCGTTATGGTGTAACATCGTTCTCATAACGCATAGGATTCACAAGATGGTATTGGATGACATGGGCATCCGTCAAATCGCAGCCGTGGTGGGTGGTTCCATGGGTGGTATGCTTACTCTTGAGTACGCCTACTTTGGCAAGGACTATGTTCGCGCAATCGTTCCGATCGCCACCTCTCCTCGTCATTCGGCGTGGTGTATCAGCTGGGGTGAAGCCCAACGGCAGAGCATCTATAGCGACCCGAAGTATGAGGATGGCTACTATGCCTTTGACGATCCCCCGGCCACCGGATTGGGTGCGGCGCGCATGTCCGCCCTCCTCACATACCGTAGCCGCAACTCCTTCGAGTCTCGCTTTGGCAGAAACGTGCCCGATCCTTCCAAGCGGCAGACTATCAATGGTCAGGAAAGATTGCCTACTCCCCCTAACGAGCACTGGGCAATCCACAACGACGGACACAAGAGTGGACGCAGCTCACCCGGACCACAGGCTGAAGCCCAACAGTCTGAAGTTCAGTTCCAGGACCCTCAGTTCTCCGGTGCGAAAACCTTCAGCAAGACCATCGAGACCAACGGTTCCCAGAAGCGGCTCCCCACCTATTTCTCGGCCCAGTCGTACCTTCGGTACCAAGGCGAGAAGTTTGTGAAGCGTTTCGATGCCAATTGCTACATCGCCATCACCCGCAAGCTTGACACACACGATGTGTCCCGACACCGGGCCAGTCCTTCCGCGGAGAACCCCGTCCGTGAAGCCCTGTCTCAGATTCAGCAGCCTGCTCTGGTTCTAGGTATCGAGACCGATGGACTGTTCACTTTCGACGAACAGAAGGAGATCGCTGCCGGCATTCCGGACTCTCGCCTGAAGCGGATCGAGAGCCCGGAAGGTCACGATGCCTTCCTCCTTCAATTCGAACAGGTCAACCGCTACATCCTCGAGTTCTTCCGCGAAGTCCTGCCGGACATCATGTCCAAGGCGCCCGCCGAAGGAGTCGAGGCTGTGGACGGAGTCAACAAGCTAACCAAGAGCAGCACGTTCGGCGAAGCGGAAGTGGAAGACATCACCGCGTGGTAAACTGACCTCCAGCGTTCTATAAGATGTGGCGCATTAGTTGCAGCCTTTTATTCTGCCTGATGTACCGCGGTGGGCATGTCCCGGCCTTTCTCTCGGCCAGAGAGGACGCGCCGGCGGCTTCGGACCCCGCCAGGCTCAGGCGCCTTGGGGAAGTAGCGGTGCGGTCTTGTGATTTATTACTCTTAAGCCAGTCAGAGAGATGAGCATCCAACTGCCTCTCTCGTTTCCTCTACACAGGTAAGGCTGTAAAAGAAGCATCCAACTGCTCTCCATCAGATAAGCCCTCAACCGAGTGTTCTCTGCTTATGTCGAGACACCGAGGGTGGTGGGCGACCTTGATAAGAAAAGTGTTCGATCGTACATAGATTTATGATAAATAGAATTGTTTTGTCTTCATCTTTCTTCTTTCTTTTTTCTTCTGTTTACACTTTCGTTAGAGACCGGCCTCCTACCTGTTTCATGTCAGTGATGCCTGGCGGTGTGGCCTTGTAATTAAGGACTCGTGTAATCAGGCTTCCAATGACTTTGCGAACTCAATCGTGAATTCTATTGTCGACATCAACCTACCACATCACATTCCATCATACCATCATCCTCGCGAAGTCTCCCATCATCCGGTCCAGCCTCTTCCATCTGGTTCGATTCTCAATCCGCCCAGCAACCCATTGTTGCACCAGGAACCAACAACAGCTGCAGCTTTGCTCCGCATATGATACACGCCGTTGGGCCTCACCATTGCGGCACTTGGATGCCTCCTGAGGTCATTGTGGAGGATCATCAGAGAATATGACGTGGTCGGCGTTGTGAGAACGCCCTGGATAGGCTTTCGGGAAATAAATACGAGGCAGAGGAACTGGGCTGCTTGCAGGACTTGAAGCGAAATGCGGAGTGCAGATGAGAGTCTGCGTGCAAACTCTGAAGCCGGTCATTAGGTTTGAAATTGACGGGTTGAGTTGGGTTGGAGGTGTGAATGTGATCTATCATATTGACTTCCACTGGCTCGGCTGGAAGGGTGCTGCACACGGAGCTACTTGATGTACTCCGTACCATGCTCTGCCTTGACATTGCAGAGATGTCACAGAGTCTCTTGGACTTGAGTTTCGGGCGAATGGGTCGATATGGAAATCATTGTGCCCGGGATACTGAGTTCGTCGCATACCACGATATCGATCATATTCAGGGTCCGACAGCGTCTCCGCATGGCTGCCGCATGACGATGATGGTAACTTCAGTACCTAATAGGGCGTTCGATCGACTCTTCCCAGCAGGAAAGGCAGCGGCGAACTGCCTATCAGAAGTTGTTGCAGTCCCGCCAGGCTTGCCTATAAGTGATGGGTCTCATTCCTGCTACCCGATCGGTCATTCCACGAAAAGCGCATCCAGCCCCTTGATTCATCCCTTCTTTCCACTCCAACGGCCCCCTTGCGAAACCGTTGGACAAGGGAAGTGTTCCGTTTGGTGCAACACCAATGCTGTCACACTCAAATGATTCGTGAGACTCCCATACCCTCGCATTGGGAGATGACTTGGTTTGTTCAGTAGCGAGTCTGACGGGGGAACAACCCACAAGTAATCTGTGAACCACTCTGATCAGCACTGGCTACCATTAGACGTGGAAAAGTGCGGATATCATCATCTCAGACGCATCGACCACTGCATGGCTTGCTTTGTTACCCCTCCGTGGTCGGTTTCACCCCCTAGCGAATGGCAGCCGGACTGGCTGCATCGTCGACAATAGTGCACTGCAAGATTAAGTCCGAGGCCACTACGAGGCAATCAGACGGCGAGGTTTCCAGGCCTGCAGCAGCCCCGTGATGTCGTGTGACAGAGGCTTGCTTTCCTGCAGGGTCTCCTCCTCTTTTCCATCCTGCTTTTTTCTCTTCCCTGGCTGACGGCCTCATCGCACCAACCACGCTCGTTTGCTTTTGCTCTCTGGCCGTCTCCTTTATAATATTTCATTCTTTGGTCCCTCGTTGAGACAGCCGGTGTCCCCAGCGCCGCGGTTGCATTATATTTACTCCTTGCAAACTGACTATTAGAGGTGGTGTACCTAGCAGATGGACTGGTCCATTGCTCCCTGAGTCACCTTGTTATTTCTTGTCTCTCATAATCTCCGGTGGCTTTTCTTCCCCTGACCTTCAAATCGGTCCTCACCCCTCCTTTTCTTGATCTCTACAGCATTCCTCGAATCGCTCCCCACATTCCAACCCATTAGTCCCTGGACAACACCTGCCGCTTCGAGCTATTCTTGCGCTCTGAATTGATCTGGGCTGTTCTTGAGTATCGCCCGGTTCTGATCATTTCCTTGGGACTGGTGGCCCAACAACCGGATTTGTTTTCCTTTGTGTCGCTACTATTCATATCACTAGTCGATTGTCTACGCATCATTGCGTCCTCCTACGTTGGTTGGCGTCGCCACAGTCTCTTTCCCTGCAGTCTATCCAGCCGATCCCTTTCCGGACCGAACGCCTCTCTTGTGTCATCATAATCGCAAGACATCAAGCACGATGGAATTTAGCACGAAACGACGTACCTCCTTTTCTTTTCTGTTCGGGTCACAGGTGTGTATTGCCATGCAGACTACCTCTCAGTCGTGGCCTAATGTGCTAGCTAGAAACCCACTTTGATAACGCAGCAAAATCAACTTACCCAGAACCAACCTGACCGTTATTGGGAATTTTCTGATAGCCCGGGTTTCTATCAGCCGCCATCGCCGTTGATCGAGCGACAGAACATCCCTACCGACCTGGAAGCGCAAATTAGAAATGCCTGTTCGTTACTTGTTCACAGGATCGAGAAAGGCCAGCCGTCGGGGCCTAGCAAGCGATCTCGCGCGGTCACAACCAATACGACGATGCATGAATCATCCACGGCACCTCAGCTCGACTCCATGTACGTGTCTCCGAAAGTGGGAGCCGATGTGGCAGCCCTCAAGGACAAGTACGACTCTGGGGTCGCCTTGACCCAACAGTCCAGCATGCAGGCCATGAGGGTTCTCCATTCCCAGACCAGCCAACACCTCAAGTGCGATAGTCTCGAATCGGGGCGAGCGACATCTTCTCACTCAGCACTCGCTAGCGATGAAACGCAGTCCGCGAGTGCCCCGCCTAGCCGAGCAGGCTATAGTAGCCAAGTAATGGGGCTAGGAAAGCAGAGTAGGGATAGGAGTCAAAGTGTCAAAGCTTTCCTCGATGGTTCTAAATCCGAACTTAATCCGAATGATGATAGCCCTCGGTTTGTGGATGCTGTTCGCGGTGATGATGTGGAGGTCTTTCTGGACCCCGAGACCACACTCATGTCCACCGGGGTCCCTAGTTTTGATTCACCCCATGCAGTCCCCAACAATAAGTCATCCTGTCTCGGAAAGCCTGTTGATCCACCATCGAACAGCCACTGTGGAGTAGCTGGCTCGGAGACCCCAACAGTCCACCCCCCAGAGTATACGGATCCGATGGGCCTCGGCTCGTCAGCTATTGAAGGGAGTAAACAACACCCCGGGATTATTATCGACAGCAGCGGCCTGGCACATGTCCTCAGCGCCGCAGAAGAAAGCGAACGGGACATGAACATCCAGCAGGCGGTCATGGCAAAGATGAGAACGGGAACAATTGCCAATGCCAGCTCGCCACACCTACCAGTCTACACCGAATCGACAGACAATGTTTCAAATCTTCGCCCCGGGTCTAACACCTCGAGACTGAAGACCTCCTGGTCAACAATGAGCAAGGCAACGAGCCGGAAGCTCAGGTCGAGAGGAGCCGAGGACGCGTCTGCGAACGAGAAAACAGTCTTTCGTCGACTGAAGAACCTTTTCTCGAAGCGCAAACCTGTGAACGTTGTGCCTCCGGTGGGTACCTATTGATGAAAAGAGGTGATAAACTTTCGTTACTCTTGGGCCCTGGCTGGCTCGGTTGACAATATTGTTACGATTTTCGGTGACAATAATTCCATTACCTAAAACACAATTTCATCATTATCTAGAGAAATCGATGTTGCTGTGTAGCATCGCTCAACCTCACATCCCCGACATATACAAATTTCTCATATCCGTGTTAGACCTGTCTGTTCTCCCAGACATCGCCTTGGCATATTTGTTTCGGTGACAAGTATCTGAAGTATGCAATTGATTAGTCTGATGCATACTAGCAATACAACGCCTGTCAGACCAATTATCAAGCAGTGATTCGTATGGGATTGATGAACAAATCCTACAGCAGGGACAGGCTAGGTAGTAAAATGTATATGACATGTCTAATAGTTCCCAAGTCATCATAACTAAATGATCCACCCGGGTCGGAAGATTTCAAACATAAATTGTAAATAATTGATGATACTCAAATAATATATACTATAAGATCCCCTGGCAATCTCTTACCTAATTACTCCGTGTCTAACCGAGACTGCCATAAACATGACTGACTGGTACGTATTTCCTCAGGGCTGAACTTCAAGCACTGCTTAGATATCAATGAATATACTAGTATAAATACTAAATATCCAACAGAGCTAGATCCTAAATAGTATATGATAGTATTATTTATATCATAAAAAAGGCCCCTAACTACAACAACCGCCCTCATGATAGAGAATTTCCCCTTCCATTGTGTAACTGACCTCGCGGATCATATTAACCAAATTATCCATCCTTTGTCGGGAGTCAAGTTACCCTCCTCGTTTTCATAGTGGATTTCGTCTCACGAGGATAGTCTAGGACAACCTGCCACAGAGTCAAGAGATAAGTGTGGTGATTAGGAAGGGTAAAGCGACTAGGATCTTACTATGACTCCCTTGTAGGTAGACCATAAGTTAGTTCTCAAGCACTGGCGATGAAAGTACAGGACCGAAATATCTTCCTATTTGTACTTGGGCCTGATGGTCTGATAGTCCCCGAATCTTAAGTAATCTTAAGTGGGACAGAGAAGTTATAAAAAGAGCCTTGGTCACTGCATTGCATCACAAATATGCTTTGAGAATCTTCCGGTCAACCCAAGCTCGCTACCAACGGCGTAGGTTTCCAGTTATAGCATCGGCAAGGGTAATGGCTGGAGTAAGTAAAATTTAAATAGGAGCAGGCTGCAAGGTCATCTCTGCTGAAATTCTTCCATTCATGAAGAAAGCGCGCAGAGATATAAGCAGTAGAAGTGCCATTGATATGTAGTAGGACTGAAGATGAGATTCATTGCAGGCTCCATCCATTTTGCTATCTAGTTACTGGAGAGCTCAGGTGGTCATCCCCTAAAGTGATGCCAGATATCTCGTTGACCGTCAGTGCTTGTTCGTTTGTGATCTCGGGTCTCTGTTCAGAAAGTCCAGAAGTCTCCTCAGACACCGTATTCTGTCCTTTAGGAGCCTTTTCGGTATCATTGCCGTCTTTGGCAGGTATAAATAACTCCCTAATCCCGAGGAGAAAGTGTGTAGTCTTGGATAAGAGGGTCTGATATCCAGTTTCAGAGCTTTCTGGTTAATGAGTAGGGTTGGATGCATTTTAGTCGTCCGTTCATTGTTGCCATGTTGGACACCCCATAGCCTGTCCTACTAGTTGATGCTTGTGCACTTGGCGATCCGAAAAAGAAGGAGGCTGAATCCTAATGATCAAGCATGACTCGCAATCTTTGCAAAGGTCATAGTCAATCTAGAGGTAGTCGTGCGGGTTTGAATGAGGTGTTCCGTAGTTCGCGTTGTGAAGCTATAGACAACTTGAGTAAGCAAAGAAATGTCAATCATAGTGTTGTTGGCTGCTGTCGTCAAGCGATGAATCCAATACCGCAGCTGCGACGTCTTCTGTTTGGATACCATTGAGCCCTTTGCACTCGTCTGAGACTTTGGTTCAACTGCTACCCTCGAGCTGGCCATCTGTACAGTAAAGCGGTGGCTGGACTTATATATGTCCCTTCTTCACACCCTGGATTATTAGGAAGGGAACCTTATATATTCGTCAGCAGAGAAAGGAAGCCAGAGCATTGAGAAGCTCAATAAACGCTGCATTAACAGGACCTTCATCTGTCCTCGTGTGTCCTCTGTCATGTGAGTGGTTTTCTGAAGCATTAGTATTGGTCTAACCAGACCTCAGGTCAGGCCATGTTCTTAGGGGGTTCCCTGCCAGATTATAGGTGGTAAATCTGTTGTCCAATTCTCCCTGTTTTAGGGCAATGGCCTGATCCGTGATGGCTTTCGATGTGGCTGGGGAAAAGAGATGGAGGTTACGGCACATTGCCTGCAGATTGAGTCCGGCTGATCTTATCAAATAACTCATCACTAGCACCATACAATTGTCGGGGTCACGGGTGAACTTTTTGAGGATTGTTTTCCGGCAGTCGTAGTGCCTGCATTGTTGCCGTCCACATCATTCGCGGCCATCATTGATGTACCGAATGTGTTATTTCCTGCCATGCAACGACTGAAATCAAAGGGGCGGGACAATGAACTGCAATGGCACATCAAGATCTCCAGCCGTCTGCGGCCCTTGCTTCCGGTGCTCGGAAATCGTGCGACGCCGCCGGGATTAGGAAATTCCGTTGATTTATATCCAGACAGTAGGGCCCTTGGGAATGCCGTTCGGTCTGAATTCACCGCGTGCGTTGACATCCCCTGACCATGGCTTTGCGCGGGTAGAAGCAGATATAGTCGAGTCGTGCAATATACGAATATCTATTCTCCCTCTCCCCCAAACCAGCGCACACACCCCTTAGCCTGTCCAATGAGCTGGTTATACATACCCTGGACTCCGTGCTCATCACCCACGTATACCTGCTCATATGACAGGCTATGGGGGAGTGCCGGCAGTGGCTCTTGGACATCCACGACAGACGTTGTCCATGGGAATGAGGACGTGGTTTTCATCTTCCTGTACCGAATTTTGTCCGTTGATCCAATCCTGGCGTTGAGTAATATTTGATAAGAGATGCTAGACAGACCCTCACATCAGGAGTTACTTGCATTTCATAGCAGGTTTCTCAGTCTGAGGTGCAGGAAACTCATATTGGCTAGGAACGGGTCATACAACCGGGCCTCGCTGTTGGTGGTATGGGCATGTCGATGGGATAACATGAGATCCCCTTCTATATAATGCATATGAGACACTTGGGCTTTATATTTAGTGACATGTTTCTGTCGGATGTGTTCATATCTTGTCGCGAGCTGAGAAGGGGGCATGGTACACAGAACACTCGCAGTTTCAACCTCAGATAGATAATTATCTTTGAACTGATCACGATCATCCAATCGATGATTAGGGCAGACAAGCAAATAAAGGGGTGATTGGCTAGCCTGGAGCATTTCATATGCGATAGTTCCTGTGTACTCAAGTGATAGTGCTGCGGTAACAGAGACCTGGCACAGGCATTTCGCATCGAGTAAAGATAATGAATGGGGAATGGGCTTGCATAAACCATTGACTTATACGGCTTTGAGTAGATTGCCTTCGGAGCCGAAAGCTTCTTGGCGAGTCCGTTGCCATTTATTATGCCAAAGACATGTAAGTGATGGTAGTAAAATTGATCATCCATATCTTCGGTGCCTGCAGTGGTCTGATTGCCAAGAGGTAAAAGTTTGGATTGCTTGTCGAGACCAGTCGATGCTAGTCTATAGACCAGTACCATACCATTGATGGCTAGGCCTTAATCTTCTACCACACCCAACTCTCATCCGGCGTTTTTGAACGATCTTTCTTCGTAGGAGGACGGGTCAAATCCCAAAAATACCAAAACCTCGGATCCCAAGATTTCTTGTCGTCGTTCTTGTACGCCAAAAACCACCCAACAAAGTATCTAGAGCGAAGTTATACTGGACAGCATGAAAGCTTGAGAGTGAAATACGAAGGCCTACAAAGTGGACGTCTTCGCGTGCCAAACGAGATTCCAACCGCTCCCCGGATGAGGATCAAATCCCCAATCATAGAGTTTCATGCGGCCTTCCTTAAACTTCTCCCGGATGGCGTCTCTCTCAGATCGATCCAAGGTCTTCTGGACCTTGGATCCTGAGGTGTCTCCCAGCTGAACTCCGGGCACAATCTCCCACACGACGTATATGAGAAAGCCACCCGGCACCCATCCACTCTCGTCCTGTTTGACGACTTTTTTTTTCGAGTAGACGAGGCACAATGAGTGGACGCTTGTTCGGCAGTGATCGATAGACCTTCAACTCAACGGGACACCACGAAGAATTAGCTTGCCGAGCCCTTACGTGGGCCGGCTCGGCCTCAGTGCCACCGTTCATTAGTTGCTTGTAGATACGCATGTACGCCTTAGTGCGAGTCCCTCTCTTCTCGACAAAAAGTCGAATCGCTGTCCATGAGGGCCCAACCCTAGCGAGGTGATAATCGTGATCTTCCTGGAAGGTGTGCTCACTCTTAGCCTCCCGGACGACCCATTCATTTTTCAACTTTAACACTGATCCTGGGCCAATTTCACCCTGAGGGAACCATTTCGAACGCATCGTTGCTGGAGATGTCTTCGTTATTATAGGCGCATGACACAGCCTGATCGGAAAGATTTTGGAGTAAATTGCTGCTTCCCACGATAGAAACTAAGTCTCTGTAACAGACGACCTATTAGCCGGGTTATAGTCATATATCAATATCGACGCTATGCGTGACTTAATCATGATATAGCCATCAAGAAGTGGCTTGAACCATGTATTGGCCGTGCAAGTTCCGACAGTAGGCTATAATGACATAGTAGTTAAGTATACTATGTCAATCCATAGCCGAGATCGAGGTATGGACTGTCATTATGTCCTTCCACAAGGCCTCTTGGGCTTCTTTCTCCGGATCAGGCACATGTGCCAACTCCCTCTCTTCCTAAAGAAAAGCTTCTCTTGGTGGCCTCTGGCGTCATTTCTACCATACCTCTCGGAACGGCGAGCCCAGCGTTAAGTTTGGCGTCTAAAAGCAGATTTTCTTCGGTAGACTTGAACAACAGATGTGCTCGTATCTTAGCTAGCAGCCCATGTTATAGCATCAAGCCGAACTTAATGAGCCCCGTTTAGCACCCCCCCTTTGCGGTCCTGTACACACCTTTTGTATACGACCCAGCTTACTATGCTGAGTAGGAAGTGAAGTCTTGATGTCCGGATGCATTCCATATCCTCGTAGTGTTGCTGCATGGATAACCAGCTGATCCATATACCTCAAACAGCCGTTTGAAAAGACACTGATCGAGCTATGATCACTGTGATTGTCTCCATCAGTTGCATATATTTTGTCATCTGGGGTAAAGGGTTCTCCTTGGCTCCTAAGGACTAGCTATTCCGCGGGAGAAGCTGCGGAATCATGTGCCATCGGCGAAGATGTACAGTATAATAGGGTTCTCTGAGGTGCTGGGTGACCATAAAAGTACTCATATTGCCATAGCTATGGCAGCAATCACCTGTCTCGGCAAGTTTGCGAGGTCGCGGTCCAAGACCCGTAGCCAGTGGAACTCCGCAACGAGATACTTCTCATCATCTGCGGTTTATACCGCATACAGGAGGTTTTTCCATTATCCCACATTTCGTGAAATGCCGAGCTAGAGAGACACGACTTTGAACAGTCCTCTGTTTCGATCCCACCAGCGCAGCAGGTCTTACTCCCAGTTGATCTGTCTTCCTTGGAACAGACGCATCTGCCTAGTTGTTTCTTTGTCCGTTTCCAGGAGTTTAGTGTGGAATTCGATGAAGGTTTTGCGGGCGAGGTTGAGTCTAGCAGCACGGTCGGTGTAGGCTGGGAGAAGCTGGATACTGGTCTCCGCTATGGCTTGGCCATCACTTGTGGCGTACTTGTAGATAGCAGGTCCTAGCTCGGCTCTCAGAAAAACGGGTTCGAATGCCTCGCGGACGATGTAATGAGCCTTCTCATTCTTTTTGTGAAGCAAGTTCGTGGTCCAACCAACTTGGGCGGTGCTTGGTTTGAGCTCGGTATCTCTGGGTACTTTCGGCGGGATGGGCTTCTGGTTCCACGAGGGATGTCCCATGCAAGTCTTCCAGTCAATAGAGTCGTGGTCTTCCAAGCCTCAATGTTCTCCACGGGCCGGGGCATCTCCAGTATTCTATAGAATAAGTGGTTTCTGAATACCCAGCTTTCTTGCCCAGAGAAAGTGGGTAGATATGGGCCACGTCAATAAATACCCACTATTCATGATGAGACATTTTGTACTGTCTCGTTCATAGCTATGTTTCATTGGGATTGTTTGAAACGCATTCTGTAGCCATACCTCGAACAGAAGATACAGCTGAAAAGTAGGCCTTGAGATCATGATAATGTCTTGGAGTACTTGCTGTAGGACCGATTTAAAACCCCTTGAACTCTTCTTGGGACATACGGAAGGAGAGAGATGAGGAGGAGGACTCGTAAACAAGTCATGCTGGGGTTGTCGATCAAGGATCTGCTTTATGTGTATTGACATAAAATTCTTATGGCAGGATTGAATGTAGAGGCTTCGACGATAACGGATTCTCTATGTTTGGTATGTCAGGTTATGATCATATTAATGCTCTTAGTATGAAGATGCTTAGTTGATTATGTTATAGATGCAGCAAGACCAGGGAGATGAGGATGTAGGAAGAAGAGAAAAGAAGAAGCCGCTACGAAGGGATTTCTGGACACTTATATACCTCTTCGAGTACGGTGAATCCTCTGGTAGAGGTAATAGGGCTTCATTCAAGTGCTTGTTTACTGTGATATTGCTTTATCACTTGATGTTGGTATTCATGTCTTTGTCTTCACTAACCGTATCATTATCCTTCTTCACCCTACGTAGTAGGGAATAAGACGGATCAGGTTGCGTCGGGTGTGAGGAGCCCGAAATGGGTGACAGGGGTCAGTGCAGCTAGATATGTAGAGATACCTGTTCTACAGTTAATAGAGTGGAACGCATAAAGCACTGGAATGATAATTTAATTTACTAAGGACTGATTATTTAGCAATTATTATAGCCTTTCACAGCATCTGCGACTGTATCCGTCTCAATCCGCCTTATACTTCTCCAACACGTCCTCCCCTTCGTCATCCGACTCCTCCAAACCAGTCAGCGCAGCCAACGCCGCATCCAAGTCCTTCCCATTCCGTCCTAACTCATCCAAAACAAACAAAAGATTCTTCGTCTTCACAATCGGCCCCTCTGTCGTCTTAACCAGCATGGAGAGAGGCCTCGGCGCTGATACTGACCTCTCTACCTCCAGATACAACCCTACCCGTGACCCAGAGGGCGAGAGCGACGTAGAAGGCTGCGAGTCAGCCAACGCGAGCAGACCATCACCCTCTTCTGCCGAGATACCCTGGGGAGGTTCATCAGAAACCCTATAGGCCAGGGTCATCCGAAGACCGAGAGGCATTTCCTCAATGACGACGACCTCTCTGGCCTCGTGGTGAGAAGTTAGGCTAGCTTTGCATTTTGTCGCTGAACCGGAACCTAATGTCGGGCCGATTTGAATTTCTGTAGTACTAGGGCCGGTTTGATTCTCAAAAATGAGGTTTTCTGGATCATTTGTTGGTTGAGGCCAGAATATGCCTGCTAGGGTGGAGTGGTTGTGGAAAACTTGTTGGACGTCTTCTAAGTTAAGGGTGGAGGGGATGTGGTAGTATGATGTCTTGGCGTGCTTGGTGGAATAGAAAACTGGTGGTTTGTCAATAATCTGGGATAACTACTATTTTAGGACCCACCAAGGCTAACAACTTGGAATTAGAGGGTGAGGTTCTGGGGTAATGTGACTGACAGGAATTCATGGTGATGGCGGGATGCCGGTTAACGGGGGATTGTTGGGCTAGCTGGGACTATGGTATCATATTTCGGTTGTAGTTTGAGGCGGATGCATCGGAAGCAGTTCAGGTGTATGCAGTGAGGTAGAGGCGTGTTTGGTAACTGCGGATACTAAGTGTAGAGGGACCCTATAGTGATTGGAAAGGGTGATGGACAACGTTCTGTGGGACAAACGGTGGAGATGCAGTCGACAGGCGGCTCTAACCGACTCGATCCCTGCCAAGACGAGGGGAGAGAAACACCATCAAGATAGAAAGATGCAGTTGACCACAGAAAAGTAGACAACAAAACGGACGGCGGCGGATCTACTAGTCCGGTGGGTCTGAATTCCTTCCACTTTTTGCCTTGCAATGTGCCGCCATATATAATGGTCGCAAATTGCTCACATTGATATCATCCGCTACTCTATCAGAGTGAGGTCCAGCTGAGGACAAGGAGAGAGGATCTTACAAAGGTACGAATCCAAGTTCTATATATCATGTCAGCTTCAGGGGGCGCAAATCCTCATCAAGTATTTACATGGCGTAAATCCACTCGGCCTTCCGCGTCTATATCCGTGATCTCCCAGTGGATGTCTGTCTTGAGCATAATGCCATCGCCATCATGCAACGCATCTTGGCTCTCTCCTAGGCGGCTTTCACTCATACGACGGCGGGACACTGTGCGGAATGGCGCGCTGAATCTCTTCGCATTGCTCTGTCCTGGGTATGTTGGGTGCGATTTGTGTGCGTAGGACGAGCCCAGCATTCGCGGCAGATAGCGCTTCACGAAGACATATAATGCCGGAGTAGAGCCGCAGAAAATGGCTACGGGAATGATCCATTAGAAGGTTCGGTGAGTCAGGGGGGAGTGGCACGTACCGACATAAGCTTCGATGCCACACCAGTTAAGCGAGGCAGCCAGCACGTAGGTTTCATCTGGATTATTGGATAGTTGCAAGACAGTGTTGTATCTCACGCAAGCCGCTGCATAGGTCAATCCGACATGGCCCCAGAGAAATGCATCGGTGATATAGAGGGACAACATACCAGCTATAGACAGAAGGCCTACGCTAAAAACTCCCAGCACTGCAATCTTCTTTCGCTGCAGGGTGACAATCAGTAGGTGGTAAAGAGTCGGGAATAGGTAAAGCTGTACTTACCAAAGAGATACGAACACGCCACAACATCGGGATTGGAACAGCCCAGATAAGGATATCCATGACAATGACTAGGATGCCATTGATCTCATAGAATTTCTGCTGGGAGGCCGAGGACATACAATGGCCGGGCCTGGCGGAATTCCAGAATTTAGCGGGAGGTATACAAGAGAGTGTGTCAACGAAGAAGCTTGAGATTGACACTCCCAGAACGAGGAAAATGACCGAGTAAACGAGCCATTGCATGAAACGCCGCGTTTCAAGCCGGAGATAGAACCAAAGAAGAGATAGCTTGATGAAACACAGCCCGAGCACGTAGAGGAGGCGTGTAGCCCATATACACTGGAGTTATGGTCAGCGGGCTGTACTCTACCCCCGTAATCAACAATGTTCAAACTTGCCTTGAACATAGGAACCCGGTCTTCCAAAGGAACATCTGAATCTTCATTTCATGTTAGGAAAGATGCAGCCAAGCGAATCAATAAAAGGCATACAGTGTTTTCCCACGCCATAATATGCCGCTGCCACGGTCAGTAAGTCAATCACTAAAGAAGTATTCACGTGCCTGGACCTACCCACAATTGATGCGATAGTGAGGCCAAATGTTAAAATCTGACCTCAGGTCAACAACTTGACGGAATATCAGATTGTCGCTGTCCGGCTTACCGTTCCAATCACCATGAGGACTGCAACTTCGTTAGAGAGTATCCAAGAACCTGAGTGCAATGATTGGCTCACCGTCATCAGCTCCCCACGCACGCAGCAATAGTGTTCTTACATAGATGCGAAGGGCAATTACAGCGGAGGTAAACGCCATAAATGCTACCCCAATCCCAAGCACCGTCGTTTGCTGCCCCGTGAAGGACGGTCCCTTTCCCAGCGATCGCGACCGCATCTTGAGATCTTGTAAGACAGCCAGAGCCCAAAAAGCCTGACTCGCGATGGAAAGTGCGCCATTTTTTTATATTATGTCGGCTTAGACCAATTTGAGAGCAGAAGGAGCGGTTGATTGCATCGCCTAACTAACCAGGATCATGCTGGTAGGGTTTATGTTCTGGACTTCCGTGGGGTGAGAGGAGGAGTTAGCAGGGGAGACTCCAGTGCTTGATTGGCCTGTGAGAGGGGAGTAAGTACAAGGATGCTATCATGTTGTCGCCAGCTACTCGGCCGGAAGGGAAACGATCAACACTAACCGTAGCACTTTGTGCGTTGGAAGTCGAGTTGGACAGAGACATTGCTGCGCCAATTAATATGAAGTCGAGAGAAGACACAACCAATGAAAGCAAGGAATATATCTAGTCTCAGGTCCCACCGTAAGCACGGGTGAATCGCATCGAGCACTAAAGCAGGAGCAACGGACTAGATGCACTTAGTTTGATTGTCGATGGATAGTTAGTACGGAGTAGTTCAGTTGGAAAGCCCACAACGGGATGGCTTGATCCCGGTGCTATAATGGGTCTAGCGCCCTGTCACGGGGACTGCTCCGGACTAGCTCCTTTTCTGGTCTTTCATTGTTTCTCTCTCTCTTTCTCTCTCATTCTACCACTGTCTTCTCCTGGCCTAACATTCAAAAATGTACAGCTCTGCAGTCTCTCATACTTCCACCTCTCTCATCTGGAAAGGATAGACGCATGTCTCATGACTAGACAAACTCTATGGGCGTACTTAGAATCTCAGCCCGCAATTCCGAAGGCTGCCATCAAGTACAACGGTTCTCAGCCGTGGAAATGAACCCCACACAATGAAAGCACCACGGGTCGCCAGAATGAAGAAAAATTCCACATTGCTAGCCAGCTGAGGCAAGAGACCGGTTCGTTGCAGCCTAGTGGGGCGAAGAAACAGCCTCAAATTTGTGCGCTCATGAGTGGATATGAGGGCCAATCTAAGACCTAATTACTCCGGAGTAGGCTTGAAAACCTCGGAAGCAGTAGCTGCTATCTTGCTGGCTACGGAAAGCATGTGCACGGTCGATCCCATCATTATATTAAATATAATGGCCGGGCCATGTCCGGGCATACTCCGTACTTACAAGTCATTCTACTACCCCTGCAAAAGGCTTGGAACCAGCGCCAATCTGACGTGTTCGTTAACGGAGTAGTTGCTCGAGACTATATCCACTATGGCACTAATAGCTTCCGTCGCGTGTTATAACCCACTCCGTCTCATAATACAACACCCTACTATATACCAGGCTCCAGGGCATTACCAGATCTGGCATTTCGCCTAATAAACTCCTCATCATAGAGTCGTATGCCGCCGGCTGGATTAGGGTGGCACGGCAGAGCCTACGACCAATCCCTTATGGCTCTGTCATCATTAGTGGCGGGGCTTTCCCAGTCCTCTTTTAGAAGAGCGTAAATTCATGAAGATAAAAGGGGGTACGAGGGGCATATGAGTGTTATACCTCTCTCTTTCTCTCAATACGCATCCCATTCGATCCTACGCCGCGTGAATCACAATGGGCAGCATCTCTGGCGACAAAGTCGCTTTGGTCTTTGGCGCAAGTGGGATATCCGGCTGGGCTGTGACTAGGAGCCTGTTGGAATATCCAACCCGCAGCACCTTTGCGCGGGTGATCGGCCTGACACATCGGCCCCAAACGCGGGGACAACTAGGTCTCCCTGACGATCCGAGGTTGGAAGTGTGTTCAGGTATAAACCTACGGGGTAGCCTGGATGAAGTGATGAACCAGATGCGTGAAACAATCCCGCAGCTAGATCAGGTCACTCATGTATACTATCTTGGTAAGACATCGGTTATGCGCAGTGACCGCGTAGAGAAATGGTGGAAAGACCTTTGCTAACAGCTCAGCGTACTCCAATGCTACTGCATACTCGGAGAATGTGATGGATATCAAGAGCATTAATGTTGGCATGACTTACAACGCTGTCCATGCCTGCGATAGTCTGTGTAAGAACATGGCCTTTTTCATGCTGCAGACGGGTACCAACGTACGCTATGCTATGCCTTGATAACATCGTGTTATTCGTGGACCTAACTGAGGTAGAACTACGGCGTTGCAGTTTTCCAACACATCGATAAGATTACCTTCCAAACACCCCTGAGGGAGGACGCCCCGCGTGTTCCATCCCCATACGGTGACGAGATCTTCTATTACGGGCAGGTTGACTTGATCCGAGAAGCAGCTCAAGGGAAGAGCTGGGGCTGGTGCGAGGTCCGTCCAGATCAAATCATAGGTATGGTCACATATGCAATGAGTCACCAGCCAACGTAAGACTAACAGAATTATAACCAGGCCATGTTCCCAGCACGACAAGCATGACCACAGTCGAGCCAATAGCTCTCTACCTCTCTCTTTACCGCTACGTGCATGGCCACGGCGCCACCATTCCATTCCCAGGAACACCCACCAACTATATCTACACGTTCACAGACTCATCCCAAGACATAATCTCACGAGCAGAGATCTACCTGTCAGTCGTGAAACCCGACGAAGCGAACGGAGAAGCATTCAACATCGCAGACACAGCCACCCCAGGCCCATGGTGCGTCAAGTGGCCCATCCTGACCGAGTACTTCGGTCTGAAGGCTACAGGGCCAATGCAGGAGGACTACGCAGCGATTGATAAATGGTGGTACGACCACCAAAACGACTACGATCGCATGTGCAAGGAGTACGGTTTGCAGAAGCGGGTGATCGGACCAGAAACATGGCTCTTCGTCTACGTGGGTTTCAAGTTACTGGACCGGAATCGCGAGTTTAGTCTGGACAAAATACGTAGCATCGGCTTCACGGAGGAAAGGTCGGTAGGCAAAGGCCATCTCTTGGCGTTTGACCGTATGGCGAACGCGAGGGTCATTCCGACTAGATCACAGCTTTTGCCGTCGCCTGTTCTGCAATCGAGCTTGTAGGGTGATTATACTTCGTCTGATAATGTGGATCGTGTTTGCAGTGTAGGATATGCTACCAGAATGATTACTTTAATTTGGATTTGCATTTGATATTGGCCTTTGATGGGATTATGGGAGATTCTGCTAGAGAGTGATCGCGTTTACATTACCCGAGTCTGATTATCTACTATTATTGCCATGCACTAGATTGTGGCAAGCAAGCAACTAGTAGATGAACAGTAATGTAATAGATACTTAGGCACATAGACTCGAGTCACTAGTCATCCCTATTCACTGCGCTCCACTTTGCAACAAACCAAACAATAGTATACAAACAGTACTTTATAGATGTCAAGATGTATTCTACACACCTCGATCTTCTATCTCAGCTTAACCCAACCATGATGTTATAATATACAGTGTTCCCCGAAGGAAAAGTGATATGAAAGAAGAGGAGAGGAAAAAAAGGTTGGAGAAATCAACCGAGCTAAAACCCACCCCTTAGTTCCGTCAACACCGCCTTCTGTCGCGGAGGACTCATCTTCTCGAACCGATCAACACTCATCACAAATGTACCGCGGCCAGCACTCAAACTGCGCAGGTGCTTCAAGTAACCGACCATTTCCTTGAGGGGTACCTTTGCCGTGATGGTCCTGGGCCGGTTAGCTGTATCGGGAAGCGAGGCACCAACGGAACCAGATTCGAAGGGGTCCGCAGGGGCGTAGACCTTCTTGGGGTCGATGGGTGGGAGGTCTTCAACCGGTTGCGGGGACGCGGAGAGATCGGTGGAGGTGAGGGGGATTTCTTCGTCCAGGGAGACGATGTGACCGCCTCGAGAGGAGGATATGTCGTGTACGACGGCTCCGAGACTGGCTTCGTCGACGCTGATGATCACGTTCATGACGGGCTCCATCAGTGAGGTACCTGGGCCAGAGGAGAGAAGCTCGCGAAGGGCGGCGGAGGTGGCCAGACGTGCTGCGGAAGAGAGGGCAGCCGGGGTGGTGTCGGCGCCAAAGAGGTGTTCGGTAGGGTTGATGGTGAGGGTGACGCGAGTGTGGTGCATAGGGAAGGTGAACTGAGGACCGCGAGCAAGGGCAGCTAGACAGCCGTTTTGGAGGGAGGCTCGGAAGGAGGGCATGTCTAGGCCTGGGGGAAGTACGGGGCTTTCCTCGATGCCCTTGCGGTTGGTTTCTATTTGGAGTTCCGGGGCGAGAATGATGATTTGATTGCCCTCTCTGGTTTCAACTGCGAGCGCGTCTTCGGGTACTGGGGGTGCGTTGTCCGGGTCAAAGGATTCCACTACTGCTGTGCAGCCGGCTTTGCCTTTGCGGCCGGCGATCTCCTTGTCGAAGATTTTGCTGACGGCAGGCGACTCTCCGAGTGGACACTCGCGGTAGCCGATTTCAATGCGGCCCATCGTGGCTTTGGCTTTGAGGTCATTGATCAGGCGGTCTCGGGCGATCTCGAGGTGGAGCTCGCCCATGCCGCTTAGGAGTGTTTGCCCGGAGTCTTCGTCAACAGTGACGTGGAGACTAGGGTCTTCACGCAGGAGCAGGGCCAGACATTCCTGGATCTTCTTCTCCTCGCTCAGGCTGTGTGGCTCAATACTGGCAAAGAAGACGGGAGGTGGCACTTGAATAGGGCGTAGTTGGAGGGTGTCAAGTGGTTCGGGCGGTGTTAGTTTATTGCCTGCATAAGACACCAGTGTATCTCCGGTCCGAGCATGTTTGAGGCCAGCTACAACACCGATGTGTCCCTCTGGGATGGAATCCACCTCGACAGCGTCATTAGCATACATCTTCAGCAGGCGCGGTGCACGTTCAGTGATGTTGAGATTGGTGTTGTATATCGCGCTGTTTCGGTCCAGGGATCCCGAGTACACGCGCACATAAACCAAGACTCCCCGCTTGGCATCGTTGACCACCTTGAAAGCAAGCGCGCAGCTCTGAAGCTTCTCGATAGCATTTTGCGATTCGGCTTGAGTGACAGATTTCTTTTTTTTCTGCTTCCCCTTGGAAGTGGCTGCTTTTTCGCTCTGTTCGACTAATAGGTCGCCGGAGAGTAGGCTCCGAAGGCCTCCGCTGACGCCTCCAATGCTCACCTCCGGGTCTGGGGTTTCGAGGGGACTGGGAAGAAGGTTCGTCACGGCGTCAAGGAGAGGCTGGACACCGATGTTGCGGAAGCTAGCGCCTGCGAAGATGGGGATAATCTTCCTACCCTGTTCTTGCAACAGGCACCGGCGCAAGCAGTCTAGAATGTCGGTGGTAGGGACTGCGAGATGGTCTTCGTCATATTCAAAGAACTTCTCGATCATAGTTTCATCATGTTCGCTAAGCAGCTCGACAAGTGCTGTCCTTGCGCGTCGAATTTCCTGTGCAAGCCCTGGTTCCTCGCTGTCCAGCTCTTGGAGGTTAAACATTTTGACGGCTTTACCGTCACCATCTTGCCATCGGAGACCCTGCAAGTTGATTACATCGCCAACTCCAATAAAGCGACCATTTCCGCCCTCAAACCACGGAATCTGGCAGACCGCAGGGTAGCCCGCAAGGCGGGAGCTTATTTCTCTTACCGTACGCCCGAAAGCAGCACCATCCCTGTCCAGTTTGTTTATGTAGACAATCCTGGGGATACGATATGTGCTTGCTTGGTGCCATACTCGCTCCGTTTGAGCTTCGACGCCAGCAACGCCGTCCAGAATACACACCGCCCCATCTAGAATGCGCAGAGAACGCATAACCTCAAAGGTAAAGTCCGCATGCCCAGGCGTGTCAATTAGGTTTACTGTATGGGAAATGGCAGACCGTGGGGTTTGCGGATTATCCTGAGCGGCCGTAGTCTGGTCACCGGCCGCCTGAGGCGGCCAGTGGAAGGTGATCGCAGCAGATTGAATGGTGATCCCGCGAGCGCGTTCCGCAGGGAGAAAGTCTGTGACCGTGGACCCTTCATCCACATCTCCAATTCTTCGGGTGAAACCACTATAGTAGAGCATGCGTTCAGTGGTTGTTGTTTTACCGGCATCAATATGTGCGATGATGCCTATATTTCTAGTACGGTCAAGGGTGTCTGCCTGCATGGATGCAGACGTTGAGAGCATCTGGATCCTAGGAAATTGCCATTTCTTGGTCCCTGTAATTACGGACGCATTACACCCGAGGCGGTTGGCAGCCTGACACTGCCGGAGGCCATTTGGCCGCACCGTCTGGTGAGAGGCGCGCAAGAGAAGAGCTGTGACCATGGGGACGGCGACTGTCCATGTAGTGGAAGACAACGACTTGGCGTGATAAGAAGTCTAGGGACTATCATGCATCCTGGATGAAACCAGGAATAAGGACGACAAACGCGAAAGTTGAGAGGCCCAGCCCTTCAAGAGGTAGTATGTATGGCGGAGTAATTGGGAGTTTATGGGTGAAGCTGTTGAAGCTGGTGAAGCTTTTCCGGCAATCCAGTGACCGGGGCTGCGGATGCCTGGCCAATCAGGCTGCATAGGCACCAACGACGTAACCTCCGAAGTCCATCCCGTTCCGCTCAGTTGAACAGTTCCCCCTCCCCATCCCAACGCCTGCATCTGCCTCTCCCTTTGTGAAGCCCGAATTCTTGAGGGATTCCGGCATTATTTCCTTTCAATTGCTTTCTGAATACCGATAGGTGAATACCAATTGATCCGCAACGATAATCACCCCGGTCGAGACAATACTGATGATTGCGCGCCCGCAGCGCGGTGTAGACGTGGTCCCATTAGACCAAGACAGCTACGATGGACTACTCCGCCATATCAAACGATCCTGATCATCCTGCGGGTACTTCTCCTTGGGCTTCACCTCGCCCGACTCAAACAACCTTTCCGGCTTCCGTGACTAGCGACATCCCCCCTGCCCCCTTGCCTCCTCAAGATCCCTACAACGCCGCCGGGGAATCGCAGCCTACCGAAGCTCCTGGGTTCCAGGAGAACGAGGTCGGATCGCCCGACTTGTCTGCGCGACTGCAGGGTGCACACCTGGGTGAGCCCGGATATGCTGATGAGCAGTCGCAACATACTCAGCAGCAGCATGGACAACAGCCTCGTTCTCAGCTCCCCGCTCGCTACCAAACGGGCCCGAGACAGAATCCCAGACAGCCTGCACCTGTGTATAGAATCCAGGCGAAAGTCACAGGGCTAGAGAGAACGGGCAAGAAGGACCCCATTCTTCGGTTTGATGTTCACGTGAGCGATGTCCCTCTTTGCCTCTCCCTGCGCCTACTGATTACAGGCTCCAGACGAATATCCCCAAATTTAGGACAACACAGTATCGAGACGTTCGTCGTACCCATGCCGAGTTTGTCAAGCTTGCGGACCATCTGATTTCGGCCAACCCGGAAGCGTTGGTCCCCGCGGTCCCTCCACCACTTACCCCTGCTGGCGCTGGAACCGAAGAGGACGAGATCAGAGTCAAATCGTCTATGCAACGGTGGCTGAATGTTGTACTGAGCAATGAAATCCTCACACATGATGATGAAGTGGTCCTGTTCGTTGAAAGTGATTTCGGTTACAGTCCTGTGGTTCGGATGAAACAACCCGCAACTGGGGTTCGCAGGAAGGTTCTGAAGCAGTTTGCGCCACCTCCCGATGACACCCCCGAATTACAGAATGCGCGTCCAGTTGTAAAGATGTTCTATTTAGGAACAATGGATACAAGTCACAAGGTTGATCGTGTCGTCAAGGCTCGTCGAGGTATGCCCCTGGACGGTTCGTATCTAGTGGCCATGGGAACTAACATTACGTTATCCAGGACTCGGTCTTGCAGAATCCGATTTTGGTGTTAAGCTGGGCCAGATGCACGTGCAAGAGACACACCCTGGATTGTCAAATGCATATCGGAAATTGGGGAAGATCATCCAAACGGTCGGGGATTTCCATGCCGTCCAGGCGACTGCGGAGGCCACGACCTTGGGGGATCCGCTAAGCTACCACTCGTCCGATGCCTTGATCGTCAAGGAGACTCTTACCAACCGTCACATCCTTCTGCGGGAATTAATTCAGGCTCAACAGGCTACACGCAGCAAACGTGCCGCCGCCGACCGCCTCAAAGTCAGTTCCTCCGTCCGCCCGGACAAAGTGGACGAGGCTATCAATGCTCTGGACGAGGCTCAAGGCCATGAGGACTACCTGACCAAGCGGACCCAGCGGGTTACATCGAACTTGCTCGCGGAGAAGCAACGTTGGTTTGACCGGACGACTAACGACATGCTGACGAGCCTCCGCGAGTATACCCTGCGCCAGATTGAAGCCGAGCGGAGAACCCTTGCTACCTTGGAAAGTGTGCGACCTGATATTCGAGCCATTGATGCTTCGGGAGGCCTCAGTCGTCTAGGACGCGAATCTCACCCAACCGCTCGCCGACCCAACCTTGGTTCAAGCCAAGGCCCCAAGGGGGATGCTTGGAGTGGTATACCGCGTCGCAGCGACAGTCTCGGCCGGAGCCTCAGTGGCAGTTTCGTTGCACCCACGCCGACTGAAGATGACGAAGAGGTTAATGGACACGGTACCGGCAAGGGTCGTCTGCGCTCTGCCAGTGGTGTGAGCTCCATTGTGGAGGAAGACGACGATGATCGCCTTGACGCTCGCAACGCGGCTAGTCGCCTGGCCACGAGCACTTTCTGAGCCACTGTAGATTATAGGCATGATTCTGTGCAAGATTCCCCTTTGATGCCGGTTTTCTAGTGAAATAAGCCTACCTTTGAGTTTCGCAATCCAGCCATTCTGCTTTACCTTGTATGTTGTACCACTCCATTGAAGCTGGTCTCCGTTCAAAAGAACTATATGTACGTCTACTTTATACAAACGATCTGTAGCCTCTCAAGTATACTCTCATACTTGGTCACTCCATTTCTTCAGGCGGTCAATGTGGCCTGATCAACTGCAACCCAGGCAATGTATGTATCATCAGCAAAGTGTTGTCTAATTGTAGTAGCAAGTAGTGGTCCGATAACTGGCCAGTTGTTGAATTTGGGCTGCAGCCCCGCCCAGGTACGTCATGAGGGGTAGCTGGAGTACCTCAATTGTAACCATCCCCACCACACTTGATGCTCTAGAGGATCCATATAGTAGGAGTATACTGTAAAGACTAAAGAGGGTTTGTGTCATGCCAGCTTCTTAGAACCCAGGCCCAAATTGACATACCGTGGAACCAAATTTATGCTCCGAGCCACCGACTCGAAGCACAACGAAGCCTGCATTGGATGGGGATAGCTACTTCTGGTTCCCCCCACCCCCACTTTTGCTCAGGTCTGAAACCTCTGATTGATCCATCTTGCCCACTTTTGATTTCAAAGCATGGCGGAGCTTAAGCTGCAACTGGCAATGGAGTTCTCTTTGTTATGTTCAAGCTATAAAAGTCGAGCTCCCCTCCCCCACTTCTAGTACTAAATCCCTTCTCAGCGATTCCTTATACCATCTCAACTCAGTCTTCCGACTACTACCTACTACAAGATGGCTCCCCTAAAGGTCTTCCTGTAGGTTTCCGCTTGTTTTTTTAACTGTGTTAGTACACTTGTTGACAGCTTTCCCTTGTATTTTGCAGCACAGGTGTAACTGGATACATCGGCGGAGACACCTTTTACGATGTCTACCAGGCTCATCCTGACTGGCAGTACTCCGTCTTGGTGCGCAACAAGGACAAGGCCGCTCAGGTTACTAGCAAGTATCCTAACGTAAGGATTGTTCTTGGTGACCTTGACTCGGCCGATATCATCGAGGAGGAAGTCAAGAATGCAGACATTGTACTTCGTATGTTCTTGGTTTCCTGCTCACGTGCTCTCTCTGTAACCGGAATGTATAACTCACGGCTCATGCTTAGACTGTGCCGACTGTGATCATGTCGCTGCCGCCGAGGCCATTGCAAAGGGCGCCACTCACCACACCCCTGACCGACCAGTGTGGTGGATCCACACTTCTGGAACCGGTATCTTGACCGTGGAGGACTTCCGTAGCAACACATGGGGCCTGGAACGTGCCAAGCAACATGATGACTGGGATGGTGTGGATGAGCTCCTCAACCTTCCTGCCGATTCCTTCCACCGCAACGTCGATGAGATTGTCATCAATGCTGGCAAGCGTGCTCCCGACAGTGTCAAGATTGCCATCGTCTGCCCGCCTACCATCTACGGACCGGGCCGTGGACCCTGCAACCAGAAGAGTGTGCAGGCCTACTGGCTGGCTTCTGCTGTTCTGAAGCGCAAGAAGGGTCTGCAAGTCGGTGAGGGCAAGAACATCTGGCACCAAATCCACGTGCAGGATCTGAGTGATCTGTACCTGCTCCTGAGTGAGGCTGCTGCTGCGGGTGGTGGCAAGGCCACTTGGAACGACAAAGGTTACTACTTGGCAGAGAATGGTCCTTTCTGCTGGGGTGATATCCAGAAGCAGATTGCCCAGGTGGCCTATGAGAAGAAGCTGATCCCGTCCCCTGAGGTTGAGCCCTTGACCGACGAACAGGTCACGGCGACCCACCAGTTTGGCCTGTATGCCTGGGGTAGCAGCTCTCGCGGTACTTCCTACCGTGGTAGAAAGCTGCTGGGCTGGTCCCCCCACCGCCCAAGCCTGAAGGAGCTCATTCCTGAGATCGTTGACATCGAAGCCAAGGCTTTGGGCTTGCTGTGAGGGAGCTCGGAGATTTAAGTAGCCAACTACGACGCATTGATGTGATGACTGACATGACAATACTCAAGATGCAATATGGATTTCGTATGGTGTTAATCGGCGCCTTGAAGCAGTAACGTAGAGCCTGCCCATAACAACGGAATAGCACGTAGCAAATACATTGAGTTCTGTGAATAAAGGAAAATGCCTCAGGCGGGTAACACCGAAAGAGCCTAGCGCGGAGCTCTCGAAGACTAAGCGACCGAGGCGCGACACCCGCCCGTAGACGCCGCCGCCTTTATTGCTACCCGTGCAAGTCACTGCCATTACGTTCTTTGATCCGACCAGCGATCTTTGTGTCTTCCCCAGGCATCATCCTTTCCCTCCTTCCGCCGTATGAGTTTACCACAGCAGGTTGTTTCCAATAGTCCCCTAGACCGCGTTTCATTGATTTATCCGACCGATTGCGGCTCTGCGGTCCCGCGTGAAGGAAGCTGACCTTCGGAAATCTAGGTTCGCCGCATGAATTGCGACCTGTCGGGAACACATCGGTTCTCTATCCGCGCACTCTAGCTCCAATCGGGCTGTCATGGCTCCAGGTGCCGGAGGAAAGCGAAAGAGAGGTGATAGATCGTGGTCTGGCGATTCAGGGAACGACGGTCAACGACCATCGCCCCATCGACCGGGCAATCTCAACATGGCGCAACATAACTACGGTCCGCAGTCTCGCGATTACTCTGACGCGCGCGGTCGATTACGACGGCAACCCAGTCGGGGGGGAAGAAACAGCATGGGTCGAAGGCCCAGCACTGATGGTCAGAACCCTCCTGGCGGTCGGAGGGATAATGCCATGTCCCCGCCCAGCACAACTCCGGCGAAAGACGTCTCAGACCAAAATCAGGCAAACGGCGTGCCTTCGACTGCAGATCACCAAAAGCCGCCCCCGTCACCCTCTCCTTCCTCAGCCCAACAACCTTCACACGTCAATCCATCGCCCGCGCCTACTCCCACGCCGGCACCTGCACCCCAAGCTCAGGCTCCTCAGCCTCCTGCTGGGCCTCCGCCACCCTACGACTACGAATATGTTACACAAACCACCATCGACGAGTGGGCTACGAGTGGAAAGAAGGGTCTCGTAGAGAGGGGGATCCAAGTGAGAGATGCACAAGATGCCGCCGCACTGGCGTCGATATACCAGGAACTCATACGGTCCGCTCTGCACGGTCGTCTGCCACCGGAGGAAGCTGGAGCTGCAGTTAGGGATGTTATTGGTGAAGACGTTGCCGCAGAGGATGTTGACATGCAAACTGAGGGACAGACTTCTAACCTCCTCGACACCCGCTCCTTGTTCTTGGACACTTTATCCATCCTTACCGATTCCGACACTTCTAATAGTGCCCTGAGACCGCTCGTGTTCTCTACGGGGATCAACTCCGCTCTAATGCGCCTACAACTCGACACTCAACTCCTTCAATCTCTAGGACTTGTCCGCGAAACATTCACGCGCATGGGCATCCGCAAGCAGACGAACCTCCTTTATCGGCAATCAAACTACAACCTTCTTCGGGAAGAGTCCGAAGGGTATTCCAAACTTCTTACGGAGCTGTTCACGACTAGTAACAATGAGCCTCCCTCCAGCGAAGTGGTCGAGGACACATTTGAGAAAGTCAAGGCGATGATCGGCGCGTTTGACATGGATGTAGGCCGTGTCCTTGACGTCACTCTCGATGTCTTTGCCGCGGTTCTTGTAAAGCAGTATCGCTTCTTTGTGAAGCTTCTGCGGGTTAGCTCCTGGTGGCCGAAAGAAGATGCTTTCCGCACAGTCGATGCGGGTAACCGTGATTCTGGTCTTCCCAACTGGGCCTTACCTGGATCTTCTGGATGGGTAACCACCGATGAGGAACGACTCGAAGCAATGAAAGCAAACGAGCAACGAGACCACGAGTTCTGGGCGAGAGTCAGGGACATCGGGATCCGTGCTTTCTTCGAAATCGGCCGCCGGCCTGTGTCCAAGGAAGAGTTACAGCGAATTCTCCCAGACAGCAACAGTCTTTCGGAGGAGGAAAAGGAGATGCGGAAATGGATTGAGGAAACTGGAACACTACCTCCCAAGGGGAGTCGAGTAGCTGCACAGTTACTGGGTTTCAAGCTCCGGTTCTATTCCTCCCGCGCTCGTGCTAAATCTGATGTCCTTCCGGACAACCTCATATACCTTGCGGCTCTACTGATCAAAGTCGGTTTTATTTCACTACGTGATCTGTATCCCCATCTGTGGAGACCTGATGATTCCATGGATACGCTCAAAGAGGAGAAGTTGAAGGAGAAGGCCGATCGTGAACGGGCAGCACGGCCCGGAGGTGGCATTAATGCCTTGATGATGGCTGGTGCTCTTTCAGACGACACCCTACCTATCCCGCGCATCCGTGAATCTGAGACACGATCTGCGACTCCTGGAAAAGACCAGGAAACGGACAAATCCACGGGCCCGAAGGCGGAGGAGGACGAACTTCCTGAACCTTCGGACCAAAAAGTGATGCTTCTCAAGAGTCTACTCGCCATTGGAGCCCTTCCTGAGTCCCTTTTCATCCTGAGCAAATTTCCCTGGCTTATGGATGTCTACCCCGAGCTCCCTAATTTCATCCACCGCATCCTTCACCACTGTCTTAGCAAAGTCTATTCTTCACTCCGACCATTGCCCTCGGTAGACGGGCTCAAAGAGCAGAAGCAGATACTCAACCATGATCAGTCCGGCGTGCCGAAGGGACAAATTCGACTGACGCAGGCGCCACCTCGCCGAGTTCTCCGGTGGGCTCAACTCGATAAAGAAGATACAAATGATGGAACCGACTACAGATTTTACTGGGACGATTGGGCGGATAACGTTCCCATTTGCCAGACTGTTGACGACGTCTTCGCATTGTGTTCATCCTTCCTCAATCTGTCCGGCCATAAGATCGGCCAGGACCCAAGTCTGCTAACCAAACTCGCACGAATCGGAAAGGATAGCATGAGCAAAGACCAGTCGCCGGAGAACCGAGCTCGTTGGCAGGATCTTTGTAAACGACTTCTGGTTCCGTCGATCAGTCTTACGAAGGCGAATCCCGGTGTGGTGAATGAGGTTTTCGACCTTATCAGTTTCTTCCCTAGGGAGATACGATACAACATGTATGCCGAGTGGAACTCCGGTCAGACTTCCCGACTTCCTGATATCAAGTCGGCATTTGATCAGGCGAAAGCAGAAACGAAGGATGTCCTCAAGAGGCTCAGCAAAACGAATATTCGACCTATGGCTCGTGCGTTGGCCAAGATTGCCTACGCCAATCCGGGCATCGTTATCAGTGTGGCCATCAATCAGATTGAGTCTTATGAGAATCTTATCGAAGTCGTTGTGGAGTGTGCACGCTACTTCACGTATCTTGGGTACGATATCCTGACGTGGGTCATGATCAGCTCGCTCGGTCAGAAGGGACGAAGCCGCGTTCAAGAAGGTGGCTTGTTGACTAGTCGTTGGTTGAACGCCTTGGCGACATTTGCAGGAAGGACTTTCAAGAGATATTCGGTGATGGATCCCACTCCGGTCTTACAATACGTTGTGGAGCAACTTCGCCAGAACAATTCGACGGACTTGATCATTCTCGAGCAGATGATCAGTTCTATGGCGGGAATCATCACCGACAACAATTTCAACGATGCGCAAATTCAGGCCATGGCGGGTGGCGAAATTCTACAATCGCAGACGATCTTGCAGTTGTTAGATAAGCGACACGAGTCAAAGACGACCTCCAGACGACTCATGAAATCACTCACTGTTTCGAAACTTGCCGGACAATTGCTCATTGCCATCGCTCAAGAACGCTTGATCTGTGTCTTTAGAGAAACGGAGGGCGCTTCGGAGCTTAAGCTTCTGGGCAATATCTTTGATGAGATTCATCGCATCCTGGTTCAGTACCTAGACCTGCTTCGCAGTAACCTGTCGGTCGAGGAATTCGATTCGTTCGTCCCTGACCTGGCTTCTCTCATCAGCGATTTCGGCATCCAGCCTGAAGTCGCGTTTTGGATCCGGCGCCCAAGTGTTGCGAAGAAGGTTGCAGATATAGAAAAGGCGATGCAGGATGAGGAGTCCTCAAAGACGCCAGTGGCATTAGTATCCAGTCGCGAGAGTGAAGAGGCATCTCCACCCAAGCCCGAAGATGACAAGATGGAAACAACGGAAGACGGCGAGGCAACTGTGACTGAAGTTGAACAGCCGTCGGAGAATGCCATGGATGTCGATACCGAGAAAGCAGAGACCGCGAGCAACACCGACAATAATGCTGCTATCGTCCCTGCTGGACCTGCCACTACCGAGGCCCCTGCTTTGAATCCCGTCATGCAAGACCTCCAAGACCAAGTCAAGGCTGCGTTGGGTCCAGAAACTTGGGGCGTTGTTGGCTTACAATTCTACGTGACATTCTGGCAACTGTCGTTGTACGACGTGCATATACCCCAGAAATCGTATGAAGATGAGATTGATCGGCAGAAGAGGAAGGTGATGGCCATCAGCAACGATCGATCCGATATCAGCATGGCCGGAACGCAACGAAAAGAGCGAGAGAAAAAGCAAATCACGCAACTCCAAGAACGGATACTGGAAGAGAACAAGGCCCACTTGAAAGCCTACGGGCAAACAAGGACCAAGCTACAGAAGGAAAAAGATCGCTGGTTTGCAGGTATGCGTGGGAAACATGATTCGTTGAATGTTGCTCTCCTGGAGCAATGCTTCCTCCCGCGTCTCTTGTTGTCTCCCATCGATGCATTCTACTGTTTCAAGATGCTCAAGTTCTTGCACACGACTGGAACGCCAAACTTCCGAACCGTCGGCCTCCTGGATCAGCTATTCCGGGAGCAAAGGCTTACCGCGTTGATTTTCCAATGTACATCAAGAGAGGCCGATAACTTGGGCCGTTTCTTGAACGAGGTCCTACGGGACCTCGGTCGTTGGCATGCTGATAAGGCTGTTTACGAGAAGGAAGCTTTTGGCACCAAGAAAGACCTCCCCGGGTTCGCCAAGAATGTTGACTCGGATGGGAAGCCAAATATCTATCTGGAGTACGAAGATTTCCGCCGGCTCCTGTACAAGTGGCACCGCCTCTTCTCGTCAGCCTTGAAGACGTGCTTGAACGGTGGTGAATACATGCACATCCGTAACGCTATTAGTGTGTTGAAGGCTGTTGTGCAGAATTTCCCTGCCGTGAACTGGATAGGTCGGGACATGTTGACTAGCATGAATAGCTTGAGCCAGAACGACGAACGAGACGATGTCAAGATCCCGGCTGCTTCTCTCATTGGCGATCTCAACCGGCGTGAGAAGAAATGGTTGCTTCCTCAAGCGTTCATGAGTGCTAGCCCGCCTGCGCCTGGCAGACCGAACCAAGCTGGTGCAGCAGCGAAACCAACCACACCACGTCCTGCGTCTACGACACCTACCCCCTTGAATGCTAGTGCTGTCGAGTTCAAGCCCACAGCCACCAATGGGTAAGTTTCGAGGAGAACCGTCATCACCGCGGTGTGTTGTATCTTGATTACTGATGTTTCACGCAACTATAGATCGCAAGGAGAATCGAAGGCTGAGTCGGGCGCTACGAGGGCCGAGGTTGAAGATGGAGAGATAGAGGATGCAAAGATGGCTGATGTCCCCCTGGCTGACCGGACAGCTCAAAAGCCGGCTGAAACAAAGGTTACGGCGACCTCTCAACGTGATTCGCCTGTGGCTGCGCAAGCTGCCGAAACACAACCACCAGGTAATCGCGAGCAAACATCAAGCGAGAAAGATGTCACTTCTGCTCGTGGGGCTCATCCAGAGGCAGACTTGCCTGCTCGGCCCCAGGCACCGGCATCGCCCGCTGCATCGCAAGCTGCATCGAAAACCTCCGACTCTGGTAGACCGGCGAATGTCCCGAAGCGCCCTGAACCGGACCGAGCATCATCTAATGCACAGAACACCCGAGCACAAGCGCAGGGCCCACACCGATTTAACCGTGAAGACAAGTTACCCCCTCGGCCTGATCTCTTAGAGGTCCGGCGTGACAGACATCAAGACTATCCTCGTGGTGGTCGCTTCGGTGGGGACCATGACTATCCTCGGCCATTCGATGCGACCATGGGTGATGGGAGGCCCTACCCTCGTATTGACAGAGACTACCCCAGGCAACCTATGGACGAACCATTCCGTGACTTTCCTCACCGGGATGGACGCCCACCGCGTGATGCGGATTGGCCAGATCGGTCAGGCCGTCTACGGCCAGATGTTCGGGAGGGACCCCCCAATGTGCGATCTGTTCCTCCCACGCACCCTGATCGCGCCGGTATGATAGACGACCATTCAGAAGGCTTTCGGCGTAGCGAAACCGGGCGACAAGATAGGGATGACCGACGGAATTTGCAAACACGAGCATTGTCGCCTTCGCGGCTGGAACCACTGGGCCGCCCGGAACGGTTTCCAGCTGATGATCGCCGGGCTGCGAACTTTTCCCACTCTCATGCACGGAACGAAGATATGCCCACAGGGCCACGCAGCAGTGAGCGATATGGGCGTCCTTCCATGGATGGCGCTGACAATCGAGATACAGTGACCGGCATTGACATAAATCACGGACGACTGCGTCAACCCGAGCCGCCTACGGATGTTCCATCAGGCCCGAGGGGAAGAAACAATGCTGGGCGTGGTGGGCGCAATGCCACCGGGTTACAGCATTCCCAAGGACCGCCTGCGGCCGGTGCGATGGCTCCGACTGAACGCCAGCCTCCTACTGGACCTGGCCGGCAGGGGCTACGAAACGCACCGGATCAGTCTGCTGCAACAGGGCCCCCGTCACCAGGCCCAGAGAAACTCGACACTAGCGGAATCCACCCAGATAGGCTGAAGGTCTTGCAACAGCAACCCCAGGAAAACACATATGGTGGCGGCCAACGCTCGCATCATGCATCATCATCATCATCTCCTGCATCGATTGTTCCCCCATCTGGTCCACGCAGTGGACTGGGACCACCCTCTGGACCCGCCGCCATGCCACGTGGTCCGCCTTCAGGTCCCGGGTTTGGCGGTGAACGTGGCCGGGGCGACAAGCGATTTGCTGGTATCAACAATATGCTCCAGCAATCTGGTGGGCTGCCGGACCGTGGCCCTGGTCCTACGATTCGAGGCCGGGGTGCCAATCGACAGTCGGGCGCCATGAACGCCCCATCACCACAATCGGCCCGACCTCCCACACCCGTTGCGCAGGAGGATGGTGGCCGCGGTGGTGCGGCATCGCAAGGTCGCCCCGATCTCATGGCCGGTCGGTCCTCTGGCGCTCCCTACGGCGAAGACGACGGCCATGCACGCAGCCGACCGGGAGGCAGCCGAGGAGAGGCTGTGGAGGAGTCCAACGCGGAGAGCCGACGAAGCCAGCGGTTCTCCTCGGGCACATACCCACAGGATCGTGAACGGGACCGCGATCGGGAACGGCGTGGCGGTGAGGAGGATGGATCCCGCAGTAGCAGTCGACGGGAAGAGCATCGCGATCGAAACCGGGATTACGAGCGTGAGCGAAGTCGTCGAAGTGACGCGGGGGCTGCTCCGGGAGGGCCTCGGGAAGAACGATATGAGTCTCGCGAGGCATCACGACGTGGGCCTGGCGCACGTGAAGACAACCGGCGGCGACGTGACCGGGAGGAGGGCTCGGACATTGCCCCAAGCAGTCAGGAGCATGAAGGCCGTCTTCGACCTCCGTCTTCGCTTGGCGGACAAAATCCTGCACCACCTCCGCCGCCCCCGCTTTCTACTGGGGAGGATGACCGACGATGGGGAGGTGGTGGGCGCGAGCTGCGGGATCGTGATCGTGAGCGTAACCGGGATCGTCCGCGTGAACGGGACTACCATCGCGAGGGAGCTCCTAGTGGGCCTCACCGCAAGCGTAATCGACCTGGGGACGAAGGAGGAGGAGGAGGACATGGGGAAGGCGGCGGGCGTGGAGGGATGCGGATGGGCAGTGAGTCTAAACGGCCCCGACGTGGCGCGTGAAGGATGGGAGAAGAAGATTTAGGGACTTTTTTGATACCGGTGGAATGATCCGTGATGGCATGTTGCTCTTCTTTTCTCTTGTTGTCTCTCGTTGAATCTATCATTTCCTTTTGACCTACTACACGATTCTATTACTAGCATTGTTGGATGGTGTTCTGCGTTCCGTCTGTTTCACCTGGGACATTCTGATCTATGTGCACGCATGGCCTGTATCATACAGTTTTTTCTTTCTTTCTTTCTTCCTTCCATCCCCCCATTTGTGGTTTTGATTGGATACCTGGACGCATAGCAGCTTAGTATCTACTCGCAGTCAGCTGGCTGCCCGTTACGAGAGTTAACTAAGTTCCGGTCCGTAGCCTGCCTGCATGAGTAGCCGAGGGACAAGGGACTCCTCCGTGGGATGCTTCATGAACTCCGCACGGAATAGCATCCTTTCTGGGTAGGATTCCATTGTCCGATGGGGTGAACTTTTAGACCCTGCATCTGCATCTGCATATGCAGGTGTGATGGTGGCTGTCAAGTCAAAAGGCCAACTGGCGGGAGGGCAGACGGGCCGACACTCCGAGCAGAGCGGCCGGCTAATCCTCGGGGCTGGCGGTGGCTGCTCCTTCGGCTGCTCCTCCCGTCGATCCGCCATTCAGGATGATGATTCATGATTGATCCATCATGCATTCCATCCCACTCTGCAGTCCGTCTGATGCATGGATGCTTCAGGCGGGGGTGCCAGGCACCGTGGAGTTCCGGATATATGAATCCGTCTGTCCGCCCCGCTCCAACCGCCTGTTTCACGGTAGTCCTTCGAGTCAGTTCACGGCAGTTTGGTCGGGGATTTATACTTCAGTTTCCTCCCCTCCCGTTCCTTAGCCAACGATTATCCTCTTAGATTCTGCTACGCATCGCTATAACCTACATTTCATTCGAATGTCACACCATCGGATTTCCATTCTGCAATAAATTCCTCCCTCCAATCACCCTCACTATGGCACGTTTAGACGTGGAAAAGACCATTGAAGAGCTCACGCTGGGCGAAAAGGTAGCTCTCACGGCTGGCAAGTAACGCCCTACAACGGAATCCTGGACAAGAGAACATAACTAATAATTGCTACAGGTGTGGACTTCTGGCACACGGCCTCAATCCCCCGATTAAACATTCCCGCTCTGCGTATGTCCGATGGCCCCAATGGCGTGCGAGGCACCCGTTTCTTCAACGGAATCCCCGCCGCCTGTTTCCCCTGTGCCACCGCCCTCGGAGCAACCTGGGACGCCCATTTGCTGCACGAGGTGGGCCAGCTCATGGGTGACGAGTCCATCGCCAAAGGCTCCCATATCGTCCTGGGTCCCACTATCAACATCCAGCGTTCTCCGCTCGGCGGTCGAGGCTTTGAGTCGTTCGCAGAGGATGGCGTGCTTTCGGGTATCCTGGCCGGGAATTTCTGCAAGGGCTTGCAGGAGAAGGGCGTCGCTGCTACGCTCAAGCACTTTGTGTGTAATGACCAGGAGCATGAGCGTATGGCGGTGAGCAGCATCGTCACGATGCGTGCCCTGCGCGAGATTTACCTGTTGCCTTTTCAGCTGGCGATGAGGATATGTCCTACTGCCTGCGTCATGACGGCCTATAATAAGGTCAATGGCACACATGTCAGTGAGAACAAGGAGCTCATTACCGATATCCTTCGCAAGGAGTGGAATTGGGATGGTCTGGTTATGAGTGATTGGTAAGATTTATACTGCAAACCGGTGCTATGCATGAACTTACAAAGATCTCTCAGGTTCGGAACCTACAGCACTTCCGATGCCATCGAAGCTGGTCTGGACCTTGAGATGCCGGGTAAGACACGCTGGCGTGGCTCTGCCCTGGCACATGCTGTGTCTTCCAACAAAGTAGCCGAGTTCGTTCTGGACGACCGCGTCCGCAATATCCTCAACCTCGTCAATTGGGTCGAGCCTCTAGGCATCCCCGAGCACGCCCCGGAGAAAGCCCTCAACCGGCCCCAAGACCGGGATCTTCTCCGCCGCGCCGCCGCCGAGTCTGTGGTGCTTATGAAGAACGAAGATAACATTCTTCCTCTGAAGAAAGACAAGCCCGTCCTGGTTATCGGACCCAATGCTCAGATCGCCGCCTATTGTGGCGGCGGCTCTGCCTCCCTAGACCCCTACTACACCGTCTCGCCCTTTGACGGTGTCACCGCCAAAGCCACCTCCGAAGTTCAGTTCTCCCAGGGCGTCTACTCCCACAAAGAACTCCCTCTCCTCGGTCCTCTGCTCAAAACCCAGGACGGTAAACCAGGATTCACATTCCGTGTCTACAACGAGCCACCGTCCCACGAGAACCGCACCCTCGTCGATGAACTGCATCTCGTCCGCTCCAGCGGCTTTTTGATGGACTACATCAACCCCAAGATCCACTCCCTCACCTTCTACGTCGACATGGAAGGCTACTTCACCCCCACCGAATCCGGCGTCTACGACTTTGGCGTCACCGTAGTCGGCACCGGTCGTCTCCTAATCGACAACGAAACCGTTGTCGACAACACCAAGAACCAACGCCAAGGCACCGCCTTCTTTGGCAACGCCACCGTCGAAGAGCGCGGCTCTAAACACCTCAACGCCGGCCAAACCTACAAAGTGGTCCTCGAATTCGGCAGCGCCCCAACCTCCGACCTCGACACCCGGGGCATCGTAATCTTCGGTCCCGGCGGGTTCCGTTTCGGCGCCGCCCGCCAGGTCAGCCAGGAGGAGCTGATCTCCAACGCCGTCTCCCAAGCCAGCCAAGCCTCCCAGGTCATCATCTTCGCCGGTCTCACCAGCGAATGGGAAACCGAAGGCCACGACCGCGAACACATGGACTTGCCTCCTGGAACCGATGAGTTGATCTCTCGTGTGCTCGACGCAAACCCCGACAACACCGTCGTGTGTCTCCAGTCCGGTACCCCTGTGACCATGCCATGGGTCCACAAAGCTAAAGCACTCGTCCACGCCTGGTTCGGCGGCAACGAGTGCGGCAACGGCATCGCAGACGTCCTCTTCGGAGATGTGAACCCGTCCGCCAAGCTTCCCGTTACTTTCCCCGTCCGCCTACAGGATAACCCTAGTTATCTTAACTTCCGCTCCGAGCGGGGCCGTGTCCTCTACGGCGAAGATGTCTATGTCGGATACAGGTACTATGAAAAGACGAACCTGAAACCCCTCTTCCCCTTTGGTCACGGCTTATCCTACACCACTTTCTCCCGAAGCGACCTTAAAATCACTACTTCCCCGGAGAAGACCACCCTTACCGACGGAGAACCCATCACCGCCACAGTCTTGGTAAAGAACACAGGTAGCGTAGCTGGATCGGAGGTCGTGCAACTGTGGGTCCTTCCTCCCACCACGGAAGTGAACCGCCCCGTTCGCGAACTGAAGGGATTCACGAAGGTGTATCTTCAGCCCGGGGAGGAGAAACAGGTTGAAATTGTGGTGGAGAAGAAACTGGCTACGAGCTGGTGGGACGAGCAGCGTGGGAAATGGGCGTCGGAGAAGGGGTCGTATGGAGTGTCGGTCACGGGAACTGGAGAGGGCGAGTTGACAGGTATGTTTGTGGTGGAGAAAACGAGGTATTGGGTTGGGTTGTAGTAGTTCATCGAGAAGTATAGAATATGTTGATGGTCTGGATATATATGCGTATGGGTTATGATTGATGATGATGTGGTCAATGGATGAGAAGATTGGATGTTTCTATCTGTGCTGGAGATAGATCAACTTATGAATAGATGAATCCGACCGATTTGAACTTGATTCTAAGACACAATTCATCATGAAGCCCCTCTAGAAGTTTTACTACTAAGTCTACTAGTGATTGCTAGTTAGTCTTGTATCCACAATCCACCTTTTTTGATCAGACCACAGAAATAGTACTTACAGCTATATGAACAACCTAAAGAGGATGTTATCTACACGCGTGACACACACAGCTTGTCACTACTAACTGTAGTATTTGCACATTCTATCTCCATCCCCCTACAAAATTGAATTCGAAGAACTGAAAATTAAAACTCTGACACCTCACAGTGAATAAATAGTTCATGGAGCTGTGTAATACTTTTACTCCATAATTAAGACCGAGGAGGAGGAGGAGGAGGAGGAGAAGTAGTAGTAGTAGTAGTAGTAGTAGTAGTAAGTAAGTATCTTGTCAGATACTATAAGCTCAATAGAAACCAGTCAATTATGGATATGTTTTCTTCATCTTACTCTCCCTTGTATATATATATAGAATATATTCATCATACTAGAATTAGCACAGAATAATATAACTACTACCCATGATGAGAACCTTCTATGAAGCCAAGCAATGAAGACTTCTTTCTATCTTGTTCAGAATTCTGTGTATGGACCGGGTCCCAGGGCTGGTACTTATATGCGAGCATACGTGCATGTTAGGTCCCTACATCCGATATAATGATAGTAGCATCTTGGTGATAACCTCCCCAAGAATACTCTAGACAACCATGAAGGTGAAAGCAATTTGGAATCAGACGTAGACTTAGACACTGGAATACAGACTGAAGCTCTGCAGCTGGGAATTCTCTGGAAACTCGGTAATTAAGTGTGGTTGCAAGGAGTGTGAAGGAAGAAACTGTAGGAGCTAAAGTCTGCCCTGGTATTGGCGGGTAAGATCATTAGCAGTGAGAAAATGGCCGTCGTTCGTACCTCCGATCTTTTATCTTTCTATGATTTTGATGCTTATGATGATATCAGCCTGTTTCTGTTGATTTTAGTAGTCGTTTCGGATGTAGAGAATGCCCATGTTCCAAAGAGCAACGATTGATTGATTGCTAACAATCTACTTTGTTCTTACTAAGTCAACAACCAACTTATCACAAGACCTGCATCATCTTCACATAACTCTCCCTCATCAATCCTAACCGGTCTAATCTCCATCGGCATCTCCGGAAAAGAACAAGTACACCAACTAGAGGAGAGACTTAGGTATCATATATCACTGGGGAATGACCCCTGAGGACTTGGATGCTCGAGACAGCCATCCTGCAGCGATGAATTCTGAAGCCTGCAGCCGTGTCTGTATAGTCAGTTCAGCCTGCAAGGCAAGTCTGTACGGTGCACAATCGCAAACCGCAGAGCTCCATGTTTTCTGTATTCGGGTGCTACCGACACAGTTCTAGAAGATGTGGATCGTGTGTTGTATATGTCGTATCGAAGGGTTCGCCTTTAGATCCGGTCATATATAAGGAGGTGCTCGCACTGGTGGGTGTTGGGTGTAGAGGATAAGCTCAGTGAGTTACAAAGAGTGATGAAAAAGCCGAAGGAGGACTTAGAGGCTTGTCTGGCCTCCAATAGTGGTGAAGAAGGATATGGAGGCGACAACGAAGAAGGGAAAGAGGGAGGTGAAGATGGTGTCAATGATGGTGGTTCAGGCACTGTACCAAAGGATGCTGTTTGTAAGTCACTTTGTTCATATGAAAAAATTGAGCCAGGGAGACACCTTGGTATACTGGCAATCTCCATCTCTTCATCAAGTGCATCAAGTAATAATATCCTGTTCTAGCTATGAGATGTGGATTAGCATATCCGTAATCAACGACGTGTCTATCTAGTACCGTTGAGAATGTGCCTGGCCATCTTGTAGATGTTGTGACTTAGATAATGAAAGATGAAGTAAGACCGGCTGTTCAGCGCTGATATTGGAGACCGATTTCTCTGCAAAATCCTCACCATGAACTTCGTTGCTTCCATCCGACGTCTGCATTGGCATAGAGAATCATTTACCAGAAGCCTGCTGACCCCAGACGAGTTGGACTCATCTCATATCAAGGGATCAAATACCTGTAGGATAGTGAACCTAGATATCGGTAGCCTGTCGCTTTCGTTCCAAAGCTGACATCTAGAGAGTGATTTCTCTCGTGCCGGGCGGCAAAGGACTTCAGATTATCGTTTATATTGCTCGAACCGGAAGATGCCGTACGTAAGTAGCAGTCGTGTAGGATGGAAGGGAAAAATAGAAGCAATCAGCTCCAATGATGGTAAGTGAGGAAATTGGAGGTCAGGTCAACGCGAGTGACTGCGCGTAGGCACTGGTTAGTACGACTGGGATAACACGGAACATCCCAATCCTTTGGCAAGACCAGCGTGACGCGCACGTGTTGGACATGCCTTGATCTCCATTCGCTTCAGGTGTAACATGACTGCATATAGTACTGAGTACTGTGTAGGAGGATTCCGTCGAGAGGAGTCTTTGGTGGGGAGAGAGAGCCTAGAATAGTAATTCCTCTGTGGTCGTACAAAGGAAGAAGCCTTGCGGTGTCAGTCTCAACAACATTATCAGAGCCAGATAACGCCGTTCTGGTCTGATTACCTCCTTGATCCTGTTATTGACACTGCATACAACATAGATGCAGGAGGATACATCATTGAGATAGAGACGAACTCGGTAGCTGAGCACTATTGCAAACGCAAGTCAGCGAGAGTAAACACCCAAGTCGCACGGAGAATACCGTTTGTCTGCTGAGGTTGGGAGCGACATCGTATTCAGCTTTGAACCCTGTTGTGATCTTTGTTTGCTCCAGGTGCAACATAACTGAACATACCGTATTGTTATTATTATTATTGCTGCTGCTGTTCCAGTCCCGACCGTAGCATTATGCTAATAGCTGCTATTTTTTGCTCAACTCACATCAACACCTTCACTTTCGAAGGCCCACATTGACTTTTTCCCTGGTGTATCCCAGTATCAGCACCCTTCAAAAGAGATATTCGAATATATTTCACTACGAAGTACTTGTGGTATCGTTCATATGGAAGGAAGATGCCATCGCGCGGTCAGATACAGTCCCCTTGATCAGGAGCAGATGAAGTCGTTCGCCAGGTATAAATACCTCATTGTCCTCCAGACATTGACTTGGGGATGCAGAATCAGAAGACTCCGTGAATATCTCTCAAGCTATCTGGTTCTATTGATAGTTGTTAGCTCCCTGAAAAAAAAAAAAAAGGTTCATCTCACAATTCTGCCTCCCCCCTTCCATCCCTCGCAGCAATTACAACGCACTGCCGTCCAAACTCCAGATTACAGCAATGGATTCCATCAAGAACAATGAGCATCAGCATGAGCCGTCGACCAATGATCCAAGGGAAGTTGAAGCGAAGCTATGCCAGCTAATGAAGGACAACCTGCACCTCCCAGCGAACGATCCCACTGAAGCTGAAAAGCAGCCACATCAGCCAGACCAGTCTCCTCCCCTTGACATTCCCTCCACGGACCCGTCTCCACGCCCCAAAAGCGACAGGACCGACGAAGAGGAAGCAGAGGAATCGTCGACGACCTCGGCAAAGGAAGCGACTGAGTCCAACAACGACAGCAAGACGGAGGAGGACGAAGAAACAGACGATCCGTCGACGACCCCAGCAAAAGAAGAAACCGAGTCCGACGACGACCAGCTGTCCCAGCCATCGGAAGATGAGTCGAATACTCCAAAACCAGAAACAATCGAAACCAAAGCCGACAGGATGCGGCGCGAACGCCGAGCCCATTTGGATGAGTATATCGCATCCGAATCATTCCGGTTAGCGCCGCGGTACGTCTGGCAAATGGAACAAGATTTCCAGCGTACTGACTGGCAGGCTTATGCTGCAGATCCATCGTATGAACCACCGCTTGGTACAGAACTTGAACTAAGTGAAGCCGAAGCCGAAGAGCTGGAGCGCCAGGAGGAAGAGCACTGTAGATTATATGAGGAAAACCTGAGTTGTGAAAGTGGTTGCATACTACCGGACGAGTCCTGGTTTGACGAAGATATGATGGCTAATGAACGCAAACTACAGCAGCCATCGAAGGATGATCCGAATGCCACAGCGGTGGCCCCCCCACGCGAACCCGAAGCTGAAGAGCTGAAGCGACAGGCGGAAAAGCAGCGTAGGGAATATCTGGAAAACATGAGCGCTGAAACTAACTGCATAATACCGAACGAGCCCTGGTTTTACGAAGTTGCCGCAGCAGTAGCTTCAAGCAAAGCCAAAGACAGCCGTGCCAGCGACCAGGTCAGAACCGATCCTATCGTGTTATCCAAGCCTTGAATTTCTTGCTTGCTTCTCTGCCTGGGGGATATGTACCAGCGGATCTAGGGTCGACGGTCGACCCGTGGAATTGTCATTCCAGTCGGTCGCTCCCCCTCAGATGGTGAATGAGGTTCAAACGCACTTCGAAAGCTTTACGTTTGGAGAATTCAGTAGGATTGATAGCTAAAAAAAGAGATATTTGCATTCTAGCTCATCTGTCATTCGTTTACTTAGTCCATCAATGATAGTCATTCTTTCCAGTTGCGCCGTGTAGAAACATAAAACATAAGCTTCAAGATCAATGTACTGCATGGTCCCAAATGCCAAATTCCATCGCTTTCGTAGTCGGTTGGACGGTAATAAATGGCTTCTCAGAAGACGACCATGGCTTTGAATTCAACACTTTGCCGCAGGTCACTGCACAGAATCTCGCCTGGATACGAACGAAACGCCGCGTGAGGGACACCTTTGTCGACACCATGATTAGATTAGCAACAGCTATTGAATCAAAGTAATTAAAAACAATCATGCTGGCATACCCAGTTTGCTTTCGAATCTGTTACCTCCCTGATAGAATATCCAAGCTTCAGATGGTTTTTGGTTGTGTTTAAAATACCATCTTTGCGCCGGGTCATACCGGAGAAGGTAGTTCTGTCTGACCCCGTCCTTCTTGTGATGCTTCGTAGGAATTGCATCCTCTGGCTTCACTGTGCGCTGATCGCAAAGAGCCAAGGGGAAGCTTCTTACCGGGCGTAACGGCACCCACAAGCTACAGATGGGATATCTCATCAGCCAAGTGTGCCCAAGACTGGTCAGTATATGCATCACTTACTTATAGAATTCATATTTCTGCCATGGCGCAATGTTCGCACTGGGCTTCCTACAGTATAATTCAACATTTCTGCAGCCCAGCTTTTCGTGTTGTCTAAGTGGCAGAAGTCAGAAGTCATCACCTTGCACTCTAATGAAGTAGATATCCTTACCGATGTGAGCATGGTCAAGCGGTCCTTCATTGTCCGCATGCTTTCCACGAACCTTGTAGATGCCAGACATATGATAACTCTTACTGGGCCGGAGATGACGCTGAGTTACCACATGTGACCAGACATGAGCGATCGATGCTCCCGTAAGCCTCTTCAATACTTCCCTGACCTCAGGATAGAGCGTATCGCGAATCTTCTCTCTATCGCCATATTCTTCATCGGACATTGGAGCGTGCAAGCCCAGCAGGAGGGGAGATACCTTCATACCGGTAAAGCCCCTCTTGTTGCTCCGCGGTTCTGTCTGTAAACTTCAAGTAGTCCTTGGAATTTCCAACATTTAATCCGGCAAAAGCCATAATGATTCGCGTGTGGAAGAGAGATCACGAAAATGATAGCTCGCGTGTAAAGAGATTTCGGGGGGGGGAAAGAAGAAAAGAAAAAAAAGGTGCTCGCGTGTGAGGTTTTCGCAGAATACCAACTTGTGACGGTGGGTGATTTAGTGAAGGAGGTGGGAATCATGACAGTTTATATAAGAAGAAGGGGGGCAAACGAGCGAATCGGACACACATACTGTAGAGGTCATGCGTCTTCTGAAGGCTTTGATTCCTGAAGGAAGAATATGAATTAGAAAATGAAGAGGGCATTCGGACACGGCACGCTTCAAGCTCAACATCGACAAGGATGCATGAAGGCCTATGTAGACGTTCTGGGTTTTGATAGGCCCGGTGTCACACAGGCAGAGGATGGGTTCCGTGCAGAGTAGTAAGTACTAGTAGTAACAACTGTCAGTCATAGGTCTCCCAATCATGGATTCGGCTAGTTTTACTTACTTCTGCATGTAGATAAATCATTTCTTTTATTTTTTTGCTTTTTCTACATTTTGTACATCTTGGAAGCAACGGAAAGTTTCTGAGGTTGACAGTCCGCCTATCAGAGTCATCAATCATGGTAATAATCACACGGGAGCTGCGGCAGCAAAGGTTGTCCTGGTCGTGTGCCTACGCTAACAAGGTATAAATGGAGGCCCGATTTCCTGATTAGGAAGACATATGATACGACTGCAGGCTGCAGCAGGTGGCTTAGTATTGTACCCTCAGGAAAGCCACATTCTGGGAAAGACTGGTGGAGTCCTGACAGGCGGTACTTGCCGGAATAATGATTCCAGCAGACGCCAAATCTCTTGGCCAAAACGGGACTTGAGATGCCGATCTTTTCCTTTCCACGGCTCCTAAGCAGGCTTGTCGACTTTTCGGGCATATATATTTGGCTGTTGGTCTCAACGAGTGGGGCAGATGAGTCTCATTTAAGATGGTCAAGGGGTGATCATCCCCATCACCTAATTAGGATGTTGAACCAAAGCTGGATATTGGGGAAGTAAAACACCTGATGCTGTATGTAATAAGAAGCGATACCGTAATGAACACAGGTCCAGGTTTAGCGCACGTCGTGATTCTAAGACATTTGCTGTTGGGCAGAGAGTAAATGGCATTGCTTCCGTGGACGGTTATTACAATGTACTCCGCGTGGCGCTAGTCAAGCCTTGGATTATGGTGGACTGGCACTGGTTGACGCACCCCAGATCCAAGCAGGATGAGATCTTTTTGCTCGTTTGGTTGCTTGCTAAGATGGCAAACACCATTCGAGCTATACCATGGGCGGCTAACTACAATCATCACGGCAACAGCCGCGTGGAAGGTCGGCAGACGCATGTTGAAGGTACCTCGAATGGGGATGGAGAAGATCCAGATGAAGAGGAAGAAACATATGAAAATTTGAATGAGTGAATAAATATGAAGTCGGAAGATTCCTACTTCAGCGTAAAATAAAACCATTCGGTAAAGAGACTTTGCAGCAGGTCACTGAGTGGAAGCGGTCCCCGTCCAGAGCCCAAAGACTATTTCAAAACGAAGAAATCCACGACAATTATCTGAGTTTATTTGAGGAGGGGGTATTAAATGAAACTGAGGAAAGAAGAAAGGAAAGAAAAAAAAAAAAAAGAAAAAAGACCAAGGGAAAAAGAAAAAAGGAAAAGAAAGAACTAAATTCAAAGGAAGAAGGGGACCATAAATTCCAAAAGAGAGAACAGTTCTCAATGAGATGCAAGCGGTAGATACACTCTCCGTTGGGAAATACACAATAGACAGCGACACAGCTAGCCCAATACAGGCTAGTTACATCTTAGTACCTTACCGTGGGTCTCTATTGGACAACCTAGCGGATCAGCCATGCATTTGATGGTTGAACCCCGCCGCGGGCGGTTAGGTCAACTTAGGTGACCGATCCCTGAACTCCTGAAGGCTCCATGAGAGCTGACTACTCCGGAGTACGTTCGGCTTCTTCCTTGGCATTGGCTGTCCGTTGATACCGTCGCGAAAACTGTAGACAAGGTGCGGCATTCCAGCCACGATACATGGATTTTAAACGAAGTCGACAGAGGCAGATACGACCCAGCACTTCTGAGGTCCTATGAAGCGAGTTTAGCTGTTTGGTTTGGCAAGATTTTTACCTAGGATTCCAAATGTCAAGCTGCGACATTATTTTAACCTACTGTCCGTGGGGAACCGCCCGACCAACAAAACTAATTTCCGCACATGGGGTGCGGCGGTCCGGATCACTGGGCTACCCGAGCTGCGATCCACTCTCGGGGCATCGGAGCATTGCAGGCGGATCTTTGTAGAAAAATGTATGAAGTAGCAAAAATGGTAAACAGTCCATCCGTCTGGCAACTATCGGATGGATGTCAGAACCCGCTCCTAGTGCGCCTCAGGAGTGAATCCTGTAGCAGTGCATTTGAACTAATCACTCGGTCATTTGGTAACAGACTAGAATTTAAGCCTGGCAGCTTGCAGAACGCACGTCAGTTCCAAAGTTCACTCAGATAACCACTGGAAGTAGTCAATGTGAGACACGATTCACGATGGAGGGCGACGTTATATCCTTTCTTGGCCAGCAGAAACGATGCCGTTGTTACCAAATGGCAAGACTGGACTCAGGTTGTCAAGGACGGGTTGAAAAAAAACCATTTTTTTTTTTTCCTTTTCCTCTCATTGTAATTCTATTCTATTTAATGTTGCTTCTACATCAAGCATCCCATTCTTTTTCTTTCCGACCGGACTTTGCCATCAGACATGATCCTACATGTCCGGTATGAGAATTACCCTTATTCTTCACAGGCGCCCGCTTCCAGGCTGCTGCCCAACGTTGTCTGAGAATACACGGTAGGGAAGAAACTGATGTGTCGAACTTACAGAGTAGACTGTTGTGGTGCTTTTAGCTTAGCTTCGTCAGGTAAGTTACACTGTTTACTCCGTACCGCCACTGCCTTTTTCCCAAAAAGAAATGAAACTAGAAATAAAAAGAAATTCAATAAAACCAAAAGAAAAGAAAAGAAACCAAAATAAGATATATGAACCCATTAAGAAAGGAAGAAATGACACCAAACACGCATTTTTTGACAGTTACTCTCGGGAATTTCCACCTTCCCCGCCATATGCCAGCCCCTCCCTTCTTCCAACCCACCTGTCTGCCCGTCTGCCTTGACTCAACCTACAGGCAAAACCTTAATATGCCTACTAGCATATTATAGTGGTAGGGGAGCTTACCAACTTGCTCGGGGGATACGACGGAGATATGCGACTTATTTTCCGCCTAGAGAGGTGTGCCGCGACGATTTGGCGGGTGCTTGGCTATTCCCTGCCAGCGGAGGTATGATGTGACGGGCCGACGGAAGTTATTTGGACGCTAGGGTTGCAAAGTGTAATTTCAATTTCATGAAATTTCACTATTTTTTGGTCAGATTTCATGTAACGGGTTTTTGGATTTGTAAGGCATAAAACATGCTAGTCCTTTTATAAATTTACTAACTTTTTTAGGCAATATTTTGGTCTATTTCTGATCTATTTTAGCCAATTGGGGCTTAGCTTAGGTATCCATTACTATCACGTGACGTTTTGAAATTGTAACGGTTTTTTGGAGTGAAATTTAAATTTTCATGAAATGGCTTCCAAAAAGTGTAATTTCACCATCCCTATTGGACGCTACGTATGGCAATACAAGAAGTGTGGCTAACCTGTAGTAGACTAGTGCTGATTGATAAATTGAGACACAGTACCCCTCCCTGAACGCCTACGGTTGTCAGACAGGAGAACGTGGAAGTAGTACTTCCTCATAGTGGCCCTTGTGGTGATGGTGGCTACCTAGCCTGCCGGGGCCACGGAGTCCTAGGCGCAATCGCCCATACGTAAAGAGCCTGGAAGTAAATCCCAAATAGGCGCAGCATTTATTCTCGTGTATACTTACCCAAAAGAGGATAGTTTGATGGAGCTAGCCCTTTCCAGGTTGCTAATACTCCGCAAAGACTTTGGTCTTTTTAGTACCTACTAGTTGCTGATCCCATCAGACGTGTACCTGGGTCAGCCCCAATTGAAAGACGCAGCCCTCTTACCAAGGTAACAAGGGCCGGCAGTGCGTCTATGGATTTCCGGGTCCATTCCTTTGGAACGTTGCCACAAGATCTGTCCCACACTCGGCGCTCGTGTGAAACCCATAGATATGAGTGCGGTACCTTGGAGACAATGCTGTTGATGATTACATGAACTGATTGTTCAATGCAAAGCGATCAAGACATCAGGCAGAGTCTTCAATTAGTTAGAAGGTTTTTAACTGCCAGGGTATGGCGACAGATTCCCTAGCAATCCGACCATTACTTCAACTTAGCCCTATTCATCGGAAACACCTGGGCAGTTAATTATCTTGTTGTACTATATCTTTATTCCCCATTAGATTTGTCACGGTGAGTGAAGCCTTGCACTGTAGTTATGAGATGAAGGTGTACACAAGTCATTTGACCTCTTGCGAGAGATGCAGAAAAGCTCATGTCGGAACGAACGATTTGAAATTACCAATCTCACCGAAATCACCGAGATTACAGACTCGTCCATCTGCAAACAGTAACTGGAAACGAGCAACGGCCTGCCTTAAGGTACTACTATGAATACTTGAAAGGCCAATTGGGGATATCAGCCTCTAGACCAGGATACCGTCACCTATTGGACCTATGATCATGTAATAAAAACTCTACCTACTCTGGCTTGACTCACTATCTCTTCTGAAAGCGCTACTTTCCGAGTTTATAATGTCTAAACAATTGTTAGTTTCTTTTCAGTCCCCACGTGGTCTCCTCCGATATCTCGTAACAGCAAATGTCAAGCCTCCCTCACGCGGCCGAAGCTCTGTGTGACGCTATGACTCATATAATTAATTTACTTCGGCATTTTCCATATACTACATTAGTATCCAGTGCTTTCTTACCCCTCTAAAATGAGGTTTCAGCAGCAGCAATATTGTTGAAACCACGGTTCTTTCCTCAGGCAGAGTAACTACTTAGAGTAATACCTTGGCGCGGAGGTAGAGCGTCGACGGTACTAGAGAATACTCTACATCCAGCTATAAGTTTATATAAGTCGTTGATACTGAGTACTAGACACCGGGTGCGTACAATTCGATAGAGGTTTTAGCATCTCTCTATTAAGCTGGACTTGTATCATGAAGGCATTTTCACCAGCATCCACAGCTTCTTCATAAAAAGATACAGGCTCTTTTCTAATACGGTTCGGGAGGGCAATATACAGAAATTGTTTAGAAAACTCCAAGAATACTGCCAAATGCTGAAATCAGCCATCTGGATATCCAGAGCCTGCAGATGGTATAAAACGAAAGATAGCACCGTTAAACAATCAATTGCCTGGCCTACATCTGAAGCCATACGCCGAGCAAAGGTATTTTGGAGCAGCAGAGGAACTTGTGCATGCTTTCAACCTCCCATCATCCTTCTCGATTCATAACAAATAACCGCGGAACATTCTATGGCAATTGAGCATCAAATAATCGTGCATAATGGCTTAACATCTCTACTGACAAAACTTCATCATAAACCATACACCCCTCCCACTTCACCCCGTCCGCAACACCTCATCATCAACAACCCCCTCATACGTCGTACTCCGCATAATCTCTTCCACCGGACCCAACAACCGCCCAAACGCCTCTCGATCCAGGACCGCAACAATCACATCAGTGACGCTCATAATACTCGCAGCTCGTGGCGCATTCTTCCGGAAAGCGCGCTCCCCAAACCACCCGCCCCGCGTGTACGTCTTCACGCTTCCTATCAACCCTGCTTTATATGCGCGGGCCTCACCGGACACGAGGAGGAAGAAATCACTGCCCAGATCCCCCTGTCGAATGATGGTCTCTCCGGCACGATACCGCCGAGTCTGCAGCGCCTCTGCGATCCTCGAACGCTGTCGCCGGGACAGCCCGGCCAGGAGCGGGATGCGTTCCAGGAACGAGGTGTGCACCTGCCGGCGGGCGAATGCGGATTCCGCCATGATGCAACGGAAGGATACGCCGTCGAGTGCCCAGAGGAGACAGTCGGGCTCGGTGGAGATGATGGTTGCGGCGCGTGGAGCGTTGTATAGTAGCGCGAGCTCCCCGAAGAAATCGCCGGGATGGGCGGACCCATGTTTGGCGCCGATGGTGCTGGGGGTGGCTGTTGGTACGGTGGAGGCGGGGTTTATGTAGAAGTCGAACGTGCCTTTCTCGACGATGTAGAAGTTGTCTCCTATGTCGCCTTGTGTAATGACCTGGTGTTGTAGGTTAGCGTGTCTTCCCTGCCATGGTTTTGTGTTGCTCGAAGTTAGGGAGTGGGGATATGCGGTCATTCATACAATGGTGCCCTTGCTTGGAACGACCTTTTCAACGAAGGCGTTCAATACTTGGGCGAGTTGCTCCTTGTCAAGGGCGGAAAAGAGGAAGACTTCTTTCACCGCACGCATGAGAAGTTGGGCTTGTTCTTCGGTCTTGGGGAGGCTGTTGTTTGGGAAGCTCTGCTGGCCGGGCACGAAGGATTCCGCGGACACGGAATTGCGTCGAGGTGAGATGTATGGGGATGAATAAGGCGATGTAACTCTGTTTCCTCCGGTGCCTGGCAAAGCGCTTGCTTGGGGACAGAGGGGGAATGGATCCTGGAATGAGATAGGGCCGGATACCTCTGGACGTTCTTCTGGTGCTGATGTGGGAAGATCGCCAGCATGGCTGCAGTTGGCTGCTCCAATACGACCGGGCATAGCTTTGAGATTGTGAGAGTCAAAAGAATAAGATAGACAGTTGAGAACCTGGGTGAGTCCACGAGGGGAGAGAAAGTGGAAGGAACGCAAACTTTATTCGGTCTTCCAGGATGACCATGACAGAAACTTGTGCATCGTGGCATGAGGTGGAGTCTATCGCAGAATATTGATAAGCAGCCCCATGCTGATTGCCTGACTGGTGACTGTATACTACACTCTCGTTATAGCTTCCTTAACTAACGAAGGCGGATTCTGTGACATTGACGGTTTTTTGAACCATATAATGATTTCACTACGTAACAAAGTTGTATTTCCAACTTGGGAGCAGACACTCTAATTTCTATTTCACCTGTAAATAATCCAGTCGACTGTAATCTGAGATTTACTTGGCTCTGCAGATATTAACACCTATATAAACGATCGAATTCATAATCCATACCCATTCTCGCATCCATATAATCATATAGATAATCTCGCCTTATCGGCATAGCACAAAATGCTGCAGCTGTGAAATTACTGAATCTTCCAAACTATCACTATGAGCTGGTCTACCAGTCAACCATCGAGGGTTGGGAGCATAAGTGAGCGGCAAACCCTTCCTTGGCGATTTCAACTAGTAAGTGGGATCTGCCCCAGATCGCTTCCTAAGCGATTGCGACATTGCCTCTAGTCTGATAACTTCAGCTGTAAGGAATTTTCGAGAAGGTATGCTGCCCCTCTTTAAGACATGACCGTGATCTGCAGGCTGTTTCTATGCTTCGTCGCGTTGGATATTCTGTTCACTCCCTACAGGTACTATTCTGCCGCCAAACACAGACCGTCTGCAATCTATGGCTTGCGTATTCTTGCTTTGCACTAAAGCCCGGTGATAAACTACAGATTCAAGCTTTTAAAATTGTAACCGAGATAAAGGCCGCCGTGCTCGGCAATAGTCAAGTCATGACTTGGCCTCTATGGCGTCTTGCTGCAATGCGCCCAGCACATCCAACGCCCTGACCCACAACAGTCCCCTCGACCCACAACAGTCCCCTCGACCCACTGAGTGATCGCCCAGCCTTGACCATACTGCGGGCCTTACAAACACCTTTACTTAACGTGGCAATTGCGCCGAGGTCTAGGCTTCGCTCTAGAAGACTGACAGAAGCTCCTGTATGGAGACCGGGCGTCAACAGTATCCGAACTATCGAATCAGAAGTGAGCAATTGACTTACGCTAGTATGCAGCCCCGCGGTCACACCATGTTTGACATTCTTTCGTGACGCTGAGTATCTACAAGGCATCGCAGGGCACAGTTGCCCGGCTACAGTCTTTGCATCTGCTCTAAACATATAACTCCGAGTCATGAATATTTCATTAATCCAAGTGTCCAACACTACTCAAGGTACTGCAGGTTCCCAATGATACAGTCTGCTACTACTCATAAATAGACCTTGTGTTATCGCAATTCAATGCAAGTAATACATAATAGACCCAACACTATTTGGACAGCCACTCCCGATAATCCCCAAAATCTTCCAAATGATAACGGGGCCATTCCAAATGATACAACGCATAACCTTGCAGAAACTGATTCACCACATTCCAAAGGGCCTCATCACCCATACAGGCAGCACGTACTCTCCGAATGCTATCCAGACACTGGTCGGCTATCATCACCAACGCCTCATGAGGAGAGCAGCCTTCCACTGCAGCCAGATGCATCACATGAGTATCCTGCTCTTTGCCAACAATCGACTCCTTATAGAAGGAAACCACGTCATTGAGTTTTGGCACCACAGCCGCCAGATCCGGAACCAGGGTAATATACGACACGGAGTCGAGGTTGCCTTTGGGGAAATTGGCGAACGCATAGGCCTCACCGATTCCACTTTTCTGTCGCAGGAATTCGGGAAACAGACGGGTGTTAGGGTCCACTTTGAGATTCCCCCTGTGCTCCACTTCGAAGACGTTCACGCTGATGTAATCCAGTGAGGACTTGAGGATCATGTCTCCGACAAAGGGGTCATATCGATCGCAGAGATCGTGTAGTGAGGAGAACAGTCCGCTTAGGTAGGCCCACTTGGGCGGATTGGTTCCCAGCAAGTATGCACGGTATTCCTTGAGATGCTCTCTGAACTCAGCTCCCTCACACAGATCGTCAATTGAGAAGATGTATGCTGTCCATACACCAATTGATAATTGGGTGTCGCGGTCTAGGTGGGGGTAGAAGCACCGCGCCATGAAGGCGGCTCCTTTGGAATACTTGTAAACGACATCCGAGGGCAGTCCACACCGCATAAAGTGGTGGAAGACTTCTTCATCAAAGGGCTTGTCGTCTGGAACATCGGGGACAGCGAGAAAGATCTCTTTGAGGAAAGCGGATACCACCGTAAAGAACTCCCCGAGTGGGTCGCTGGTGGCACCCTCGGTGGGATTCTGTTCACTCGAGAAGATCTGACCCATCTGGGGCGTATTGAAGGGGTATTTCTGACGGAATGGTGAGAAGGGATTGGTGTGACGAAGGTGTTCATCATCGTGAGTTGGTTCATAGGCTATACAAGTCGCCATTTATAGACATCGAAAGTTATTTGATATTATGTGGTTGTGATTCACGAGTTGACTTCCTTTCAGTGAATACCTATGATACTAGTCTATAGAGACATTTCCTGTAGACAAAGAGAGAAGAACTCAAATATGCGGGCACAGTGGCTCGGCATACTGACATGAACGGTGTGAAATACCAGAAGATCGGCTCTCATCTCATGCCATGAGCCGTAGATCACATTTCACCTTGCATTGGTCTCTATAACGTGTTCGCCAACATGCTACACAGTAGCTATTGGTTCATGTCAGTTAGATCTGCCTGCATACGCCACATGTGTGACCTGAAATCTTAAGCAACTCTAATAAGCACATGGATGATCCTGGAACATCAGATAAGCGGGAGCTTAATTGCAAGGCATCCGATCTTCGAGCTCAGCTCCAGCCATACAAGACGCAATACGATCAGGACCTTGGAAGCATCCTAGTAGTTAGGATCTACGTAGAGCCAATTCAGCGTGGTTTATCCGAGGCAGTGCCCAAGCGTACATCGAAGGATGGCCAACGCATACAAAAACCCTAGCCCAATGCCAAGCATATATCACAGAGTGTCCCCTAGACACATGCTGGCGACAACCATTGAATATACTTAGACTCGAAGGTTTAGTAGGAATATACCAACTAAGCAGTGCCGGAGGGGTCAGTCCGAGGGATTGGTCTATCACCTCAAAGAAGTTGCGTTGGGCCTAAACTATCCGGCAAACATCGTTAGCTTCCCCGGGTGTAATTCATTTGATATTTGATGTCATTATCATGGATACGAGCTCGTAACTTACCTAGCTAGATCTCTATTTGTCATTCTGACTAGCTTCAGGCTCACTTCACTGATTTCCTGCCTTTTATCCAATTTCTTCGTCTCCACTACCACATGAGGTGGAATCATGAGACCACGAGAAACTTTCTGCTCATCACCTGAGAAGTGGAACCGAGGACTGCGCTGAGAAATGTGCATGGACTGTAAGTTATACTGCTCTTTGGTCTGATTTCAAAGCGGTATCTCGCATCTATAAAAGCCAATCCTTCTGCTACAGGATCTCCTTACCTCGAACATACTCCTCACCTCCTCACCTCAGTAACTTCTCAAATAAATACCAAGCAAGATGACCATAATCATGGACGTCCAATTTCTAATGTTTCTCCTCAAGTCCTTTGCATGGGCTTTTCTTCCGGTGGGAGCTCTATAACCCCCCAGTGGTGTCCTTCCTCCTCAGCTAACCGAGAAACAACAGTACTCCGTCATTTGCGTTATCTACAACGTGTTCTCGCATCCTCTTAAGCACTATCCCGGACCTCGTATCATGGCCGCCAGCCGCCTTCCTATATTCTCCTTACTGTTGATTGGCAGATCAGCCACTTCATTGGCCAAGCTGCATGCAAAGTACGGCCCAGTGGTACGCGTGGCTCCCAATGAGCTCAGCTACACCGCTGCAAGCGCCTGGAAAGACATCTACTCGAGTACTGCGGCTCATCCCCTCGGTATAACCCGGAACATGGTATTCTTCAGGGCCATGGCAGGAGAGCATGATGTTCAATCTTTGATCACCGCCAACAACAAAGATCATGCCAGAATGCGACGTGCATATGCTCGAGCTTTCTCCAAGCAGGCACTGGCTGCGCAGGAGCCTCTGATCATGCAGCATATCGACAAGCTGATAAAGAAACTTCATGCTGAGATCGAGCACACAGGCAAACCCGTCGACATCAACAAGTACTTGAACTTGGCCCTGTTCGATATGATGAATGATCTTCAATTCGGGGAGCCACTTCACTTACTGGATGACGCAACCTACCGACCCTTTGCGTTTGCCTCCCTGATCATAGTACCCAGTGCCGCCGTAATCTCAGCGCTGGCAGACTTTCCCGTGGCACGAGTCATCCTGAAGCCGATCCTGCGTGAGGTAATGAGAATGCGCCGGCTGTACTTTACAACCACGGACGAGAGACTCAATGAACGGCTAGCATCCAAATCGTATCGCGCGGATATTGTGCAATTTCTCACCGAGACCCAATCAGATAACGTCACTGCAGAAGAGATACGTGCCAATGCCCCACTCATGAATATCGCAGGGTCGGGGACAAGTGCCGTCGCGTTGAGCGGGCTGATTGCTCATCTTCTGCTTGCCCCCCACATTCTCACCCAGTTGCAGGATGCCGTTCGGTCAAGGTTCCGCACCAGTTCCAATATCACGATGAAGACCATGGCCCGGGATATGCATCTTCTGGATGCCTGCATCAAGGAAATCCTCCGCGTGTTCCCGGCTGTGCCTGTTACTCCTTCGCGTTTGGTGGCCTCACCCGGAGCTACTATCGCCGGGCAGTGGGTTGCCGGTGGAACGGTTGTCTACGTTACTCCTCTTGCGGCTTTCCATTCTGCTGATAACTTTCATGATCCGGAGACTTTTGCTCCTCAGCGATGGTATCCTACGACGGAGGAGAGCAGTTTCGCGTCCAAGGACGTGAAGGATGCATATAAGCCTTTTTCTGTGGGGCCCTTTAACTGCATTGGTCAAGAGTAAGTCATACCCTCCCCACCTGTGATCTTATTTATTATTTCAATGTTTACTGTTCCTTGCCGACGATATATTAAAAGAAAAAAACACTAACATCTACTAGCATGGCGAAATACATCATGTCGCTATTCATCTGCAACTTGCTTCTCCACTTTGATTTCAAGAGAGCTACCGATCCCAAGGTTTGGCTTTCAAACCAGAGGGCCTGGATCGTGTGGCATAATCCACCTCTGAATGTGAACCTGAAGCCGGTCAAAGCAGCGGGTTGCGACGTGTCAAGAGAACAGTGCCATGGTTCGACAGGAGCAGGAAGATAGCGCAGCTGTTTTCGGTGAGACTGTGATTCGGGTTAAGCTCTGCACCTGACATCTTTAGCTGATACTGAATATCCTTAATCATCTAATCATTTTTATGCTAGTTACGACATCCGCTGTGTAGACAGTCATCCTGAATTTCCAGTAGCCGAAGAAACCTCTCAAAACCCCAAAGAATCTTAAAACTCGGAATATGATGGTAAGAGAATAGCTAGCTAATTTAGGTTCAGAAAGACTAGTCTAATGATAAACATCATTTCACATGAATGGAATGACAATCAGTATCAGGATTCCTGCGATGTCATCACATGACATCACCAATATGGTCATCTCTGGTACAGATTTCACATACACAATCTAGTCATCCTGTCGATGTTCGATTGTGCATCTTTTTCTTGTCCAGGCCTGACATCATGCCCGCAATCTCCGAGACTAACTAAATAATCTACTACTGCGGCTGAGGCAGGGGCTCAGACGGAGATCGGCGTCCAACTCATCGTACTTAAACTCCAACGGGCTTAGTGCTGAGGCCCCTGCCCCGAAGTTAACATCCGAACATCTCGATTGCCTGATTAGGTTTGGATCATCGCTGAGTTTCGAGTTGATAGATAGTTTGATAAGGCTGTGTTCGGGCAGGATTCGATCAGCGTCACCGCACTGTGATAGACAGTTCTTTTCCATTCTGATTTGGTGCTATGACTGTGGTGTTGGAAAGATAATCATAAGATCAGAAATATTCTGTCTTCCTATATTCGTGTATATCTCATTCTTGACAAAATAATTCGAGTAAGGACTTGAGTAGATAGGGATAACTGATTATCTGGTTTGTTTTGATCAAAGCTTACCTGTGATTCAGCCTATCATGTAGTAAGGCAGACCGCCCACACATTGACCCATAATAAGCTGGAACATCTCTGATACTGCTTACGGTTAAGCTATGACAGCGGAGAAAGGCGCAGCAAAAGCTTTTTCGAGTATAATACAGCCAATTAGGGATATGGATCCAGGGTCCTAGTGCTGACACGGTGCCACGCGGCCCGTCAATACTATTTGATGGATCGGCTGTACCTTTGGGGGCCCTTTTTAACATGGAGGGGAAGGGGATGTGCTCTGTAGTATAAATATGTCTCATTGATCCGGGCTGAATTGAACATAAGGAATTTCTTGATTCAACTTCACAACTTACTGAGAACATTTCCTTTTGATTGCGTTCCATCATGGGCTACCTCATACGACAAGCCAGTGCCGGCATCGGCCTCGTCTCTGAATCCGTCAAAGCCCGAAAAGCAAAGAAACAACAAGAGAAGCAGCACGCGCAACAGCAACACGCGGAGACGGGCTTTTTGCCTCCTCTGGAAGAGACTGAGAGTGCGGCCCCTTCATATCATACCGAGGATGGGAGATATGGCTCTCCTCCGGTGCAGAATGGTCGTCCTTCCATGCAGAGCAGTCATTCTCCTCCTATGAACAGCTATCCTCCTCCGATGGAGAACTGCTGTTCCCCTCCTATGGGAAACAACCATCCCCCAGCCTATGATGCCTATCCTCCCATGCACAATGGTCAGCCTCCACTGCACAATGGTCAGCCACCAATGCCAAACAATTATCCTCCTATGGAGAATAACTATCCTCCTACTATGCACAACAACTATCCCCCTCCTATGGAGAACACTTATCCTCCAGTACAAAACGGCCCACCTCCCATGTCAAATGGCCCACCCCCCATGCCAAACAGCTATCTTCCCATGGAAAGCAACTATCCCCCAACCTATACTGCCTACCACCCCTGGCAACATGGTCCCCCTCCCATGCAAAACACCTACCCTCCCACAGAGAACGGCTACCCCCTACAAAGTGGCTATCCTCCAACACACAACATGTACCCTCCCACACAAACGTCCAGAGAAGTGAACGACCTGCTTCATCCCACCGAGAGAGAGCTCATCGATCCCAAAGACGAAAAATCCACCATCCAAGTCCACGAATACGACCAAGAATCCATATATTCCCGAGAATGCGACGATGTCGACAAAGACATCGAGCGACAATGGGAACTCGACGAAGCACAAGAACATCTCCGCGGGGAATCACACTACCCAACCAATCAAGAAGAAGACAATGGGGACTATAGTACACAACTCGCGGAATCCTTTGCCAAAGAATACCCAGTCCCTGCCAGTCTCTACGATAGACCTGCGGACCAGAGTCCCCCGAGGCTTGAACATCCAGTTGTGCTGCCGCAACGTCGACCGAAGAATCGCCAGCGAGGATTCGTGCGTGCCTATGCGCCCGAGCTGGGCAAGTGGGATATCGATGACAAGATGTTTCTGGATTTTGTCGACAAGGCCAATAAGTCCTGTGTCGGATCGCAGTGGTTTCAGGTGATCAATCTGGCTGCCAATGTGGGAGGATTCTTCGTTAGTCCGACGGTTGGGTTCGTGATGGGGTTTGTCGCTGATGCGGCAGTGAGGATTGGTATGGCTGTTGATGGGAGACGAAGGTGCATTTCCCTTGCTATCTCGGAGAGATAAAAGGTACTAATAGATATGGATCTAGATCAGGAAACTTCTTCGACCAAGTCAACCGAGATTTCTTCATGCCACGCGGACTCTTCTGCCTGCTCATGACCTACGCCCCAGAATCAAAGGAAGCCATTCTCGATCTCGACATGAACAACACCATCACCGCCGCCAGAACCCCCGAGACCGGATTCCACCGAATCCGTCAGAAATACCAGACAGCCAACGCCACCGCAAACACGACCTTTGACCAGTTCTCCCCTCTCGTCTTTCCCGATCTGAACCGTCTGAATCCCGACGACGAAACGAAGAAGAAGTACCAAGTCTACCTGAATAAAGTGCATCGCACGGTGCAGTCGATTGAAGGGTACTATGATAAGAGAGATCAAGCTAAATTCGTGAGTCCCCACCATCTTCCACATCCCATCCATATAGTTAGTAACAGCCCATCTAATTCAATTGGATTATGTGTAGATCGCCAAAAACCCCAACAGCAACCTCGCCATGGGCCCCAAACCCGAATTTACCTCTCGCTACGCAGACCCCACCAACAAAGCCGCCACGGGGTCCCTACTTGGCCTGGCCACAGGGGGGAAATTCACCGATGACACCATCCTAGGCTGGATGGGGATCGAGGGACGGTCTGCGCGGGGAGCCAAACCGTCGTTTTTTGGTGGTTTGGCTGATGCGGCTATCAGAAAGGCGAAGGGGGATAAAGAGCTGGAGAAGGCCCGCGCGGAGGGTCGTGCGGTGCCGCATCAGAGTACGAAGGGGTTTGTGGGTGGGGGGTTGGATAAGATGTTGAAACGAGTAGGTTGCTTGCTGCTCATCTTGTTTCTATGCTTGTTGCTAACGACTGGTTTAGAAAGTGGTCTACATGATGATTGTGAATATGCCCAGTGAGGAGGAGATGCGCAAGGCACGAGAGATTATTGATTAGTGCGATATCCGTATTGTGCTTTTGACTTTGTATTTAGCCTGTTTTTAGAGGGTCTAGTATGATTGATATCCGTGGAGCGAGTAATATATTTGAGTATCTTTCTGATGAACTTTCGTGTTGGTGCTGGTGGTTGACTCGATTTCATTGCCATTAGACACTATATATTTTGATTCCTCTCTTGTGTGTGGTTCTACCCACATAGGGGGTTCGATGAAGGATCATGAAAGTGATTCTCTTGTGTTTTGAGGTCAGACTATTTATATATATATGCGTAGTCTGGGTGTCATTTCCTGCTGCTTACTAGTATCTAAGACTACTAGGCGGAAGGATAGATTGGAAACTGCACATCGGGGCAATTGGTAGGGATTATTCCATTGACGTGCATGTCTTTCATGAAAATGCATATTCCTACCGTATGGGTATTATGGGACTGGACTTGGGTTCTATAACCATTCAATGTACAATGCAGCCCAAACCAATCAATATAATTGTATACGCACACGGCCATGCAAGAATATCTCGTCACATCACATCACACACAGCACAATGCAACACCAACACTCCTGCCAGATAACAACAAAAGGAAACAGGCAATGTAACCAATCTAACGCAACCCAACCTATCCAGCTAGGCTCCCTGCCTTGTCTGAATGCTAATAACAAAACTCTGTCTAAACCCCGTCCGCTTCTATTTCTCTTCACCAGTTATCATCCCATCCGCCATCGTCCGTGCTCTTCTTTGCCGTCGCGGAAGAAGCGCCCCCCGCGCCCGTCGTTGCAGGAGATGCAGCAGCAGACGAAGTCGAAGAAGCGCCAGCACCACTAGGCCCCGTCTTCATCGCCGCAGTGCCAATAGCACTCGACCTAGATGCGTTTCTCCGGTGACTATCCTGCGCCGCGACGGAAGAGAACGAATCCCAGAAATCCTTTCTTTCCGGCTCAACGCGGCCTCTCCGTGCGGCGGCTGCGGCTGCGGCTTCGTCGGGTCCCTCCACGAAACGATGGAAGTGGTCTGCTGCGCCACGGACGCCATGTTGCATGTTCTGACCGAGGTTGGCGGCGTGAATGCGCGCTTGAGCTGCAAGGTCGGATTCGGCTATCTAGATGGCGGGAGGAGGTCGTTAGCATATTACTGGCACATAGTGAAAGGAGATGGAGGGAATGTACCGTCTTCGCCGTAGGCTGGATGTACGAATCATTGACTGTCTTCGCGCTCTTTCCCACAGTCGTCGCAAACCATCCGAATCCCTTCGTCAACGCACCCATGGGATCCTTCTGGAAGTCATCGAACCCTGGAATTGCCGCCCCGCTACTGGATGGTTTGGGTGTGTTCGTAACCGGCATTCCGCCCCCAAATCCGGTAAACTTGCCTCCTTGCGACGGCGGTACCGATTCCGAGCGCGAGGAGTTCTCGGATCCCAGTCGAGCAAAATACGCCTCGTTGCGTTCCTTCTTGCTCATTTCCGGCACTCCGTCGTGCGATGCCGGGGATCCGCCCCGCACCGCAAGGGGCGTGCTCGATCGGGATGTTGGCTCCTTGTTCTTCGGTGGTTGCGGTTTCGGTTGGCCCGGGACGTATTCTCTTCCTTCGGCCTTCGCAGAGAGCCTCTCTTTCCACTCCTCGCCGACTTCGCCCTCGTATCTTTCTTTTATGGTGGAGTCTTCGAATGTGCGACCTTCGGATTGCGTAATGGGGTGGGAATCGAAGAAATCCTTCCAGGGCTCATTGCCACCGTGTTCCATGCGGAGAATCTCAGAAGTCTTGAAGGCGTCCATGGTGATGGAGCGGACGAAGGAGATGTGGACGCCTAGACCGCGGTGGGTGCCGGCGCAGTTTAGACAGATGAAGGTGCCAAACTTCGGGGACGCCTAGATGTAGAGTGGGTGTTAGTGCTGCTGTACGGTGGACGTAAAGTCATAAAAGTACGGTTGTGCGGATCGTGGCGACAGTGCTGCGCACGTCTAAGGATAGAGAACTGTCATACCCATTGAGGCGAAGGGGCGCCGCAGTCGCAGCACTTATCGTTGCCATTGGATTTGGAAAACTGGAGGAGCTAGAGGAGAAGAACAGATCCGGGGAAGTCAGCGTGTGTTGTCAAGGCCTCAGACGTCGACGCGGCTGTGGCAGAAACAGGAGATGGAGGGGCGATGATGGCATACCTTGGCCCTGGTCTCCGGATCGACCTCCCACATTCGCGACATGATGAGTCAACTTATGAAAAGAGCAGGGAGCACAGATGAGGTCGGGATCAAGACGGGCAGCAATTGCTCAATGCTCCCCAGCCCCTGGATGCGGTGAGAGATCGGGGAGTTCAGCAGCGAGGACGAGAGGGGCCGATCGGAGGGGAGAAGAGGCACTACCGTTAGCTTCTGTTAGTCTCTCCACCCGCCAGATGAAACTCAACCTGGTCGGGTCCACTTACGTATCGCAACAGGCACGACGTGAGGCTGTCTAAAGATGAGAGATGAGAAGAGATGGTGGTGTCCCAGAGTGCAATGAACTGAAGGCGGGAATTGTCTGCCGAGGATGCGGCCAGCAGTTCCACTCGCCGTGCCATGGCTCCAGCTCGACCAACTATGGTACCCATTGGGCTTCAAACGGTCACCACCAACCAACATGGGAGATCCACTGCTTTCATACCTGTGGATTCTGTTGTTATGACAGATATCTCTATCCAGAGAATAGTTTGTGACGACAACTAAGCCAGAGCAATTTTTGAAGGCCTGTGACTTGTGCAAGCTTCAGATACTAGAATCTGTCAATACAGAAGTAACCATCGCATAAGAAGCAGTGTATAAGAAACAGTGCCGTGTGGAGTGGCGGAGTCAAGGCCCTGTGCAATGCCGGCCACCGTCGGGATTTAGCTGGTCTTGAGGGAGTGCGTGTACTCCGTAGTATTACAATAGATTTCACATTGCAAGGAGAGAAATTGGAATAGCAGGCCCCTTCATAGACACACCGTGAGATCGATGATAGAAGGAAGGTAGTTGATTCAACGACTTTCTCTGATAAGCCTGATGTTCGAGCAATCAGGGAACGCAGAGCATTTCTCGCATACGATCAGATAATCTACCGAGCAACCCATAATATGAATAACATAACCCTTTCATTAGCTCCATGTTTGGAGCCATTGATGGGCTTGAGCGGCTTTCGAATTTGATCTCCATCTATTGAAATTATTACTACCGCAATTTCAGAGTAAGTTGGCTAGTACTAACTGCAAGTCACTCCAGGACTTGCAGCAGGGCGATGGCAAAACCAAACGATCGATGGTGAATCAAGACGCCATACGGCTAGTGCTTATGCGACAAAGAAACTTATAACGAAAATGAGTCATTTTTTGAGGTGATCGCGCCAAATAGTGGCATTATTGACTTCTGGTGGTTGGATCCACCGATAAGCAATGAACTGACAGGCACCAAACCTCCCCAAAATACAGTGATGGCGCCCAGCAAATGGCGCGGTTCCGGAGTCCGGCGGGTGCCAACAGGGCCGACCGTTGCCCGTTCGTCCCTTGCCGCCTGAGAGCTTATTTATCTCTTATCTCTCCTCCTCCACAAGGCTCACTCAACTCTCCAGACTTCACAGCGCCGTAAGCCAGCCCCTAAATATCCTCAATACAACGACTGCCGATCATGAAAACGTCTACGCTTCTGCTCCTTTGGGGTACCGCAGGAGCAGCTTTGGCTTCCCCGCATCCGCTTCCCGACTCGCAAGTAGTCTTCGCCACCGATTACGAGGCACCAAATACACCCGGTAAACACGCCGTGGACGAGGCAATACTCTCGGCTCTGGACGCGCACTCCGACCCAGTTGCTGCATTGGTGTCGCTACGTCCCGAAACGGCAGCTTTCCTAGCTGAGCCTCGTCTCTTGCACCTTCGGGGCGAAGAGAAGGCGGAATGGATGACCGAAGGCGACAAGCTGCGCCTCCGCCAACGCGGACAGAAATTCGTGGACATCACCGAGCATCAGGACTTTTACGCCGAGCAGGCGATGGCTGCGACGGCCGGTGATCCTCGTAGGTCCCTCTTTCTTGTTATCATGGTAAATATCACTGGATTAACGCCCTCCAGACCTTCCCAAGCTGTCCCATAAAGGTCTCGTCAAGCCGCTGTTCTCTCAAATTGAGACAGATCGGATGCACGATGTTCTGGAGCACATGACATCCTACTACAACCGATACTACGGTGATTTCCACGGCGAAATGAGCTCCGAATGGCTGCATGATTACATTGCAGCGGTAGGTCCACCCCTACAGCTACCATCTTGGAATAGGAACTTACTCAACCCAAAGATCATTGCCAAATCGCCGTTCCGAACCCACATCTCTCTCGAATACTTCACCCATCCTTTCCGCCAATCTTCGATCATCGCACGCTTCGAACCTAAGGTTCGCAGCTTCTCTAAGCCGTTGACCATCATTGGCGCGCATCAAGATTCAGCCAACTATCTCTTTCCGCTGCTGCCCGCGCCTGGCGCTGACGATGACTGTTCCGGCACAGTCAGTATCCTCGAGGCCTTTCGCGTTCTCGCTGAGAATGGCTACACGCCCAAGGATGGGCCTGTAGAATTCCATTGGTATGCGGCTGAAGAGGGTGGGCTACTGGGCAGTCAAGCTATTGCGCGGTATAAGAAGGAGCAGGGCGCTAAGATTGGTGCCATGATGGAGTTTGTAGGTTACCATCGTCCAACAAATTTGACATCTGGCCTTCCGCCTTTCATTAACATCAGCATAGGACATGACAGCTTTTATTGCCCGGAACGCCACCGAAACCATCGGATTTGTTGCAACCCAAGCCGATGCAGCGCTCACAAACTGGACCGTCAATCTCAGTCGAGAATACATCTCCATCCCAGCAGAAGTCTATGAACTTGGCCCGTAAGACCACAAGTATCCCTGGAAACATGTCAAGTGCTAAATAAATCCTTAGCAACGCTGGATCCGACTACATGTCGTACACCAAGCTCAACTACCCGGCTGCGTTTGCTTCCGAAGGCAACCCGCTCGCTGGGGGTGTTTTCCCGGGTGAAATGGACCCCTACGTACACGGCATCAAGGATACGATGGACGTTGACGATGAAACGGGCGTCTTTTCTATTGAAGTAAGTTGCCCACCCTTCTGCGCTGTTCAAACTCTTGCTAATGATGTACCAGCACATGGCTCGATTCTCTGAGTTGGCTATCGCATTCGTTGTCGAGCAGGCTGGGTGGGATAATACGTGGAGGTAGAGTAGATTCGATATCATTTCAGCTTCGTAGCTTGTAGTTTTGCTATATACAGTGGTTCCCGTGACCTAAACGATATCTATATGCAGACATATCATAGCACATGACTATCAGTATAATTACCAGACTTATTTCCATACAAAAGAGGAACTACTTATCACAACGTGCATGAGGTGGATGACTAATGCCCAAGTCACTCAAGCCAAGAATGTCTACGCTGCGCTCCCTGCGATACTCCTACTTCAATGATTCCGTCGCATGAAATGAGAATGCTTATACCATCACCCACGCTGAAGAGTATTCGAGTTCCCTTACCAAAATGGTCAAGAAAGATAATCTCAGTGCCCATCTCAAACCGACAATATTCCAATCAACGACATCAACTGAACAACATCGTCGGAAACCCACAAGACTTCTTTAGATATACCAGTGGAAGATGGCTCTGGGATGAGAAGCAGCAACTTGAAGAAAGATACCGCGAATTTAACATTCTTGAACTGCAGAAAGTTTCTATGCAAGCATCGTCGTCAGGATCCTGTCTCAGTATGGCAAAGATAGGGGAAGGGTCATATAATAAGTCGTTCAAGCTCATTATGGACAATGGGAAGACGGTTATTGCTCGGATTCCAAATCCGAATGCTGGGCCAGAGTTTCTTACAACTGCTTCAGAGGTTGCTACGATGAATTTTGTGAGTTGGTTTTCACCTTTTAACTCTCGCTAATGGGCCATGTGCATGCTGGTTATCTGACTCGCATTCTAGTTGAGGAATATACTCCACATTCCAGGACCCCAGGTTCTTGCGTGGAACTCGGCTGTTGACTCTACGAATAGCGTAGGAGCTGAGTACATTGTCATGGAACATGCGCCGGGTAGCAATCTCGCGGACGTATGGACGGATATGGACCTTGAGTGTAAGGTTCAGACGATGAAGGATATAGTGACAGTCCAAGAGAAGTTGTTAACTATGAAATTACCTTTGTTAGTATAACCATGATTAAGGAATCAAGTTTGTATGGTTTCTAACAACACTAGATATGGTTGCCTTTACTATAAGAACGACGCACCTCCTGGATCTCAACCCGCAATCGTCGAAGGAGATAGCTATTCACATGAAGTCAGGCAGAATATCGCCGAGAGGTTTTCCATTGGACCTGTCGTCGATACAGCTTTCTGGAGTAACGAACGAGAAAATATAGTTATTGATCGTGGACCATGTACGTCTCTTACCGGTCTCCTATTACTAGGCTACCCTACTAATCGGAACAGGGACATCTGCGGTAGACTACATACAAGCTCTCGCCAAACGAGAGATTTCCTGGATTAAGAAACATGCAAAGCCACGTTCTCCAGATGATCCCTTATTCACCTCCCACAGTCAAAATGATCCAACTCGACACATCTCCCTTCTCCAAAGATACCTATCCATCTCTCCTCACTTAATCCCACAGGATGAAGACATCTTAGGATCATTTCTATGGCATACAGACTTACACACTCCTAATATCTTCGTCGACAACAGCGGCCATATCACCAGCATCATAGACTGGCAAAGCACCTGGGCAGGTCCCTTGTTCCTACAAGGTCGTCATCCGCATTTTCTCGACTACAACGGCGACTTGATACTTAAATTACCTAAAAATTTCAAGCAATTGGATCCAGATACCCAAAGGGACCTCAGAGAAAAGGTCGCCAGCTCGATCCTACTCTACCTCTACGAGAAATATACAGCAAAGCGGAATCCGCTCCTCGACAAAGTCCTCCGGTATCCAAACGGCAAGACATTATCACATCCGATCCACTTCGTGGGAAATACATGGGATGAGGATATACTACCACTACGCGAGTCACTAATCAGGATTCAGAAGTAAGTACTGCAATCTTCAATCCCACCTAGTAGATTCATGATTACACTTGCTAAGATATATAAACTAGAAACTGGGCCACATTCGACCATGTCAAAGACAGAAAATGCCCCGTCAACTTCACCCCCGAAGAAATCCACAAACACTACACAGACAGCGAAGGCTGGAACGAACTACAAGATTTCTGGGACGCAATGTCCGGGATTTTAAGCAGGGATGGCTGGACCTCCCATGGGACGTACGATCAGGCGGTTTCTATTTATTCTCAGATTCAGGCTTTTTCATGATGAGAAACTTTCTCGGACGGATGATGTTGTATGATTACTACTAGAAGGATATTAAGATAATAATGATAATCCCCTTTACTCTAGGGTACAGTTTGGAATTCAGAAAAGGTACTATTGATGTATAACTGCAATCTCTGCGGGACAGTATCTTACAGATATGGAAAGGTCATTCAAAAAAGTATGAAATATATATCTATCTATCAGAAGGGTACTATGCAGTTATTCCAAGGAAACTGACCATATCTTCATTCCATGCCACTTCTAATAGATTGATCTCTTATAAGAAATTCTAATATCAACCGTCCTTTCTTGCAGCTGCCACTCACTCAGAGCTGTCTCCATTCCCAAACCCTCATGTCAGTCCCTATCATTGAACCACTAACTAGTGAGATATGATGTGTTAGTCCGTCCCGGCAACGAGAATACTAACTAAGCTAAGAAAGATCATTATGACATGATATTGACTATCTACTGGAGACCAACGACTTCAATGCAGGCAGATTAGTAGTATGATAATTTCACGGTTGTATCATTCTGCTATTGAATAGAGTGGTACTATATACAATTTTTTGACGAATACTCAATATCCAAAGTATGCATAGTGAAAAGCGACGAAAAAAGATGCTCTAACTAGATGTTCCATGATTAACACACGTATTATATTACAAGCCGAGCAGTCTACGATAAATATGCACAAGTATACTACAAGGCCAGCCTTGCGGCTAATCATAAGCTAAATAAATATTGCTAAGATACAGTGTGGCAGAATGGCAAGAGTCGTGAGCAAAGGTCAGGTTCCGTCAGACAATCACATTACGGCATTTTCATCTCCAACAACGAATCCCTTTCGGGTATCCGTATATAACATATAAAAGAACCCCGTAGGACCAAATGAAACAGGAAGAATAGTCAAAGTTTTTAAGCTTTTAACCCTTTCCTTTCTGCTCTTGCGCCTTTCTCCCCAACCGGAAAAGAAATTGGCCTCCTGCCGACGCCCACTATGAAAAACCATGCAGATGACGGATTCCGACTTCACCTCCTCCAATCGATCCCCCCGAGTTTCCACGGGGGTTGTATTCGTTCAGGTGGGGAACGAGATTGTCATTTAAGCAGCGGCGGGGGCAGCGTTCTCCTGCGCCGGAGCTTCGGTCGCCTGCTCGGTGGTCTCGGTCTCAGTCTCAGCAGGGGCGACAGCGTCGTCCTCCTTGCCGGGGCTGTCGATGGCGACCTTGACGGCGATTTCACGGCCCTCAATCTCCTTGCCGTTCATCTCCTCAACAGCCTTGTTCTGGAGCTCCTCGGAGCCCAGGGTGACGAAACCGAAACCACGGCCCTTGCGGCGCTCGTTGCGGGCCTGGAGCTTCTTGATCATGAAACGGGGGATGGGACGAAGAGCAATCTTGGCAGAGACGGGCTGGTAATCGGCAAAGATCTCCTTGAGCTGAGAGGGAATTAGCATCTTGCTTTATAGTGGGAGTTCATCATCCGTACCTTGTCTTCAGTCAGGTCATAAGGAAGGTTGGCGACCATGACCTTGGTCTTGGAAGGAATGCCATCCTCGGGGGGACCGCGCTGCTTCTGGGGACGAGGAGCACGGGGCTTGCCAGCCTGCTTGGACTCGGTGGCAGCAGCCGTCTCGTTCTGGTTGGTGACCTCAGTCAGAGGAGCAACCTGACCGGGAACGTTGGTGGGCTCGGCAGCTTCCTGACCGTTCTGAACTGGGGCCTGCTGCATGGTATATTAGCATTCGATTGGGTGAAAACATGATTGACAAGTCACTTACAGAGCGACCAGCACGGGGCAGACGGCCTCCACGACCACGACCGCGGCCGCGGCCACGGCCACGGCCACCAGCCCTCTTGCGGCCCTCGTTACCGCTGGCACCCTCACCGCCACTTGTAGCACCCTCAGCCTTAGCCTCGGCAGGCTCGGGCTTGCGGGCAAGCTGCACAGAGACCTTGCGCTGGAGGATCTCCTTTCCAGACAGCTCCTCAATAGCAGCGGTAGCCTCGTGAGCAGTGGCGAGGTCCACGAAGGCGTAGCCAACGGGACGGTTGGTGCGAGGGTTCACGGGGATGGAGACGCTCTCACTATGAAAGGCCAGATGTTAGATTCGGTGCAACTTCCCGCATAAGAATGTAGATAAAGGGGTTCAGATATGGGAGCTCTAAACAATTGATGTCCCTGCAGTAGTGGTCACATTCCACCGCTGCGCGGCAGCAAGGGGGAGTAGGAAACGTGGCTCTCGCCGGCCGCCGAACCGCTAGGACCAGCCCAACGGAGCTTAGACCAACCGCGAGATGAAAGGCCAGGTGGAACAATAACACAGCACGGCAAGGACAAAGCACTTACATCTTGTAGTTCTTGAAAAACTCCTTCAGCTCCCCCTCAGTGGTCGCATAAGCGAGGTTCCCAATGTACAACCGACGTCCTTCATCGGCACTGGCAGCGGCAGCGTCCGTGGACTGCGCAGGGGCGGGAGCAGTGCCGTTGGTAGTAGCCTCGGGGGCGGTGGTGGCGGGAGCAGAGGCGACGTTGTCGGTAGTGTTCTCGACGGCAGTAGACATCTTGATGGCTGAGGACGCAACGAAGTTGAGCGTGGTGAGAATTGAACGGTGTTGAGTTGCGCGCGGGGAAGTCTTGACCGGGTTTGTGTGCGGTTAAGACAAGGACTCAGGAGAGCTAAAGGCTGCCTGTACTTGTAATTCCTTGGGAGCAAGTGGGAATGGGAATAGCTTGAAGAGGGGGGAGAATGGAGGAAAAGGGTAGCTTGGTGCCCTAGATACGAGAGTTGACTTGGGGGAAATCTGGATTTGAAAACGATGAAGATTTACCTTGAGAGGAAGGATGAAGTCGACTGGGGGGGGGAGAAGGGAGAAGGTGAGAGAAAAAGGGCAGGCAGCGAGGGCGGTGGCGGGCCTAAGCCGAAGGGGGCAGGTTTCTGCCTGAAGCTGCCTGGATCAGCCCAGAGATGCCTGAAGATGCCTCGAAGCTGGCCAGTCGTACCAGTTCCGTACAGCGCTAGACTAGATTGGGATGCCCGACGTGGACTTTCCGTCCGGCGGTCTGGGCGGCCCTCAGGCACCTTTCCTGGAGCAGTTTAGGCGCGATGGAGCAGCTGGAGCCCTTCGCAGGGGATCTGACATCACCGACTGTTGACTCACCTTTTCATGAACTTACTTCGACTACGTAACTAACACTAGTGGTTGTTGGGGGGAAAGCATCGTTCCTTCCCAAGTCAGGGAGTTGAGAAACACAGAGCCATTTTGAGCAACTTTCTATCCCACGTGAAAAGACAATGATTTGCATGGAATCCTGATCCTCAAAACTTACACACAATGGTATCATTACCAACTAACCTGCAGTTGCCAGTTCAACCTGATTAGTCAAGCTGCCCGCGAGCCCCAATCCCCACTTGCCAACTTGTATCTGGCCAGATCGCCCTCTCCCGTCATTGCCACTCCATCCATTTCCACCCGGCTCTTCGTCCCAATCCTTGGCTCAATTGCTCCCCTGTTCGTGGATGATGGTCGTCCTACCAGCAATGATTCTCCTAAATAAGGCTTTCATTCCTTAACTGTCACCACAGATCTTCTTTTTGTAGCTCAAACATAGGATCCTTGGAGCTTGATCAATCAACTGCCGAGTGTCGTCTGTCACTCTATGCATCCTGCAAACCCGATTTCCCCCCTGCAGCCGAGACATCGAGCACATGACGCACCCCGTCAATCACTCTTCAACCAATCTATTTCCGTTCCACGAAATCGCCCGACACCCGCCCAATCCCAAACAATCCCCGTGATGTTTACCTGCAACTGCCCGGGAAGTTCCATTATTGGCCTTGAAGTATTACTAGCGACCTGTAATTTGAACGAGCATAGAACATATATATATTTCTGCGCGCAATGCGAATATCGCATCAACACTGCTGAGTATTTATCATATCTCCGATGGCAGATTTGTTTTATTAGTTATACCATCATCATACTGGCATCAATATCCTTCCCTGGTACTGCCAGCAGATTTTGGGTCGATTCATTTGTTCGGGTCTGCTTGCCAACATGCAACCAATTTCCATTTCCCCTCTTTACCCCTCCCACCGTTCGGATCCTTTCAACAAATCCGGTAGTTATATCTCATTTCTATATCATAACACTCAGTGACACTGCAGTCTTTAAATTCCCTGCACGGTGAGAACCACTGTTCCGGCCTAGTGTAGACCATAAACAGTATACTTATGCTTTAGAAATCACCACATCTCAGCGGACATCAAATGAACCCGACTTATCCTCGAGTTATCAACCAAGATTGGATGGGACAATAGATGATTGTAGTTGATACTTGGCTGGTGCTGAAATTGTCGTGGCTGAGAGTACGCAACAGGAAAGACCAAGCCTTATTCGCAACTGATACTATCTTAACACTTGTAGTTGATTTAACATTAGAAAAGTGTGCAGATGTCTGTATATTTGCTTCTGCGAGAGTTTCTTTTGCCGCTATGGATATCGTTAGTAATCTCTCTTCGTCCATTACAAGACTGTGGGTCTACGACGATGTATTTATAGAACAACAGTATACTGTCCCTGATAGCTTTTCTTCAGATGTATGGTAGTCTCAAGAACAAGTCATAGAATGGATAGTACTGGTAGTAACTCAAATAGATAGAGAAACTTGCTACCATAGTACGTATAATCCAGATTTTCCTCATGTGCAAATAGGGGATAAATATCCCTTGTATACGTCATTAGCTTGGTGGAATATAGAATGTTCAGGAGATGACCAAAATTGCGACTTTTGATATTGTTCCCATGCAACTTGACTACCTCGAACGCATGAACCGAAAAACGGCCGATATCACTCTACTTGTAATTAAGACAATTGAAGGTCGGTCGAACAGATCTCAACAACTTACTGTAGATGCTAACAAAAAGTCCTGCGAGTGGGCGGGCTTTCTCATAACCACTGTTAGGAACACTCGAGGCAGATCCACGTCTGAAACAGGAAAGCGAGTGCAAATCTTCAATTGTAAGCATACAAATAAATTGCTTGCACTCTTGCGGGGAATCTCTCCTTACCACGTGCTTGAGCAACGTCACGGGCCAGTTACGGCATATGCTGGAAAGATGCCACCTTCCCTTCATCCATTCCTACAACGACATCTTTTTCAGAAGACGTGCAAGATTCTGCTTTGCTGTTATGTGGATTGATTCTAAAATCTCATCCCCGTACCAAGCGAAATGCCTGCCCAGCGCTAGTCCAGGCCCGTCGGTGACCTCTGCCCATTGACCGGCATACAGCAATAAGCACCAATGTCTGCACTAACTCGGTTAGGAACAGACTGTGTGCATTGTCTGACATCACTGGAGGCTCCAACTTATGCCTTCTTTGTGTAAAGTGGTTCCAGCATGTCTCTAGAAAGTCCTGACAGCAGAATGGCTGGAGTGCATACTGCAGACATGTGGGTAATGGTGTTCTATGTCTAGACTTTAACCAGGATGAAAAGCTCATTGATGAGAAATATTATAGCTTCCAAATTCACCGTTACGCATTTTACAGCTTGGATAACGCCCTCCTTCAATCGCCGGATACATTGCTCGGTGATTACACATAACGAAACCGTATCCCAATAGTCAGGGCCACAACTTGAAGCTAGAACCATCGGCCTACATTATATACAGCGATGGCATGCCGACACTGAACTTCGCGTTGGAGTTGGCGACGATCTCGCTTCCGCCCCGAGCCCAATGCGGTCCTCTACAAGTCTGAGCATCAGCCAGTGGAGCCCTGAGCGATCTTGATCGACCGTGTGCATTACTGACAACAAAGCTTAGTTTATGTAAGGTTTGGTCATGAACAATAAGCATTAGTATGCAGCTGCGGTATGCATCGCAGCCTGCGCTAGACAAGATTAACTCATACATATTCATCAGGTATGATCTTCCCGTGCTGCACATGATCCTAGTATAGAGATTTAGTCATTACTGAACTGCCTCGTAGACGAATGATCCAGGCACTTTCGTTAAACATCCAAAACCTGATGGGTACAGGAAGGCATACAACCTTGAATAATTGAAGCCTTGGAGAATGATCAGGAATTCTGCAATTGGCATAGGGCCGTTATTTCATTTATTTCATGTTCCATCCTGCAAAATTGCAGGCACAGCTATAGCTCTTTTGTGGAATATCCGTCGGGGGCGATACTCAAGTTGCCACTGTCCCGTTGGTGGATGGGGATCGGAACTGGACCCCGCATCGGCATTCCGGTTGGAACTAAATGCTGACCCTTGCATATGCGCTGAACCAGAAAGAGGTCTAGTATGCTTTTCGAAATATGATCCAATTTCATCATATAAAGTTATACACGACAACTTCCCAAGTGGGTACTTCAACTCTACCAACAGGAGATGGACAGACCCTCGGTTCTGTCGGATATAACGGGTTTTGGGGGGAGTTAAGCGGTCATCAACTTCATACTCTCCGCGGCTAGCGTGTAAGCTACCCGCATAGGCGCTCGGTGGTACCATAGTATGAGACTACCCGGGAAGCGAGAATCTACAGCTTCACAGAAATAGTGGAACTTGAACTCCATGCTGCGAATCTAATTGCTGCTATGGTTAGTCGGCACAAGAAGGAAGCCATGCCGAGCCCGTGCCGGACAGGACAGGATCCACCCGGAAGGAGAGCCATGGGCGATGTCATGACCCTGCAGCTGTTCCTATAAGAACTGCTTCCAGTCCTACTTGTGAAATAGTTTCAGCAACTCAAGATTGAGACACAGTTTAAGCAGCCATTACTATCAAACAGCCCTCGTCAACATGGTCAAGACACTTCCATTCAGGGACATTGAGGTCCCATCACCTGGCTTTGGAGCCATGGGCCTCAGCTTCGGCTTGGGCTCCAACCTCAGTCTTGAAGAAGCCGAGCCGGTTCTGTTGAAGGCTATTGAGCTTGGATGCACATTCTGGGATACTGCTGTGGGTTTCCATCTTTCACTCCCCTAAGAATGTATCATGGACTAACCTATGAACTCAGGTTATCTACCAAGCGGGTGTGAACGAGAAACTTCTGGGAGATTTCATTCGCAAGCACAATGTTCGCGACAAGGTTTTTAGTATGTAGATTTGTAACCCACTGATGCAGTAAGATACTGACCACGATGCAGTCGCCTCGAAGTGCGGATTCAATGTCGAAAACTTTACCGTCACCAACTCTCCCTCGCACATCAAGGAATACATTGAAGGAACCATTGAACGACTCGGCTTCACACCCGACTTATACTACCTCCACCGTATCGATCCTAGTATGTGTCGTGCCTTCATGTCTCCCTTTAGACTCGCTAACCCCAGACAGACACCCCTCTTGAGGAGTCCATCCCAGCTCTGGATGAGATCCGCAAGGCAGGCAAGACCAAGTACATCGGTCTTTCTGAATGCTCTGCTGCGACGCTGCGTAAAGCCGACTCAAGTAAGTGTTACTGTCTGTCTGTTGATGCTGTCCCATTATCTGACCGTCGCACTAGTTGCCAAGATCGATGCCGTCCAAGCAGAATACTCGGCCTTTGAGACTCTGCACGAGACGGACGGTCTGATCGACACCTGCAGGGAGCTGGGAGTGGCCTACGTAGCTTACAGTCCTCTGGGACATGGCTGGCTTGTGGACGACTTCCCCTTCAAGACACCCGAGGACTTTGCTCCTGATGATTTCCGTCGCAGCTGTAAGTTGCCCTCCACATCAAGAACTGCCTGTTCTGCCTACTAAACGTTGCTAGCTCCCAAGTTCCAAGGTGAGAACTTCTACGCCAACAAGAAGATCGTGGACGAAATCAAGAAACTCGCAAGCAAGAAGGGCTGCTCGATCAGCCAAGTGGCGCTCGCGTGGGTTGCTGCTCAAGGCATGATTGCCATTCCGGGCACAACCAAGTCGCACCGATTGGAGCAAAACTGGGCGTCTCGCGAGATCGACCTGACAGAGGATGAGAAAGCACAGATGCGCAAGATCATCGATGCTGCCAAGCCTCAGGGAAATAGATATAGCCCTCGCCACCAAGCTCTGGTTGGGCACTAAACGGACTCGGGTTCTTCGGGTGGATGAGTTCAATCGAGCCAGATGGAGCACTTGGTTGATATCTGACGAGTGATGGCTATTGCAGGGGTATAGAATTAAATGAACTAAGTATCTGTACATAATACCGATACTCGTGCAAGTGCTACATTATGGTAATCCTTTGTTTCTCCGTAGTAGAAGATTACGTGAGGCCCAAACAGTCGACGATTCCGGATCCAGCAATGGGAGCCGCACGGTTGTTGCCCAAGGCAGTCGACGGGGGGCTAGACCACAATTGGACTGGACGGTGCCAAGTGGGCAATAACAGGCGAAAAATAACATTATTTTTTCTTTTGCAAGTGTGATCAGTGAAGGTAACAGAATAAACTCAAATCAATATATAGATCTACGAGAAGAACCGAGGGGGGGGAGAACAACGCACAGCTGCAGGTTTCATGCAGTGGAGGAAGAAGAAAGTCCCCCGACAAGCCTTGGAGGATCGACGAATCCACTTGTTAACTTAACACCTTACTAAGTGAGGTTGGTGATGCTGACTGGCTTAGTCACGGCGCAACCACGGCAGCTTCCTGGCAGCAAACCCCCATCCTCCAATAAATAGTTTAGCCTTTGCGGCCCCTTTCGTTTTCACTTTTCATCCTTCGCCTCTTTGACTTTTTTCTTTCTTTTTTACACTTTCTTTCTTTCCCTCAACTCAAGAAACATCGTCGTCCATGTAAGATTCTTCGTGCACACTGTCTCCAATGGACCCCATCGAGCCCGTCAACGGCTCGCCCGATCCCCACGAAGGCCAGCCACCGCCGGCCACGCCCTCCCCCAGACCGACGTCATACCCCCGACAACGTGCGGCCTCGTTGCGTTCCCGCCGCCCGTCTATTCGCCTCCAACGCCTGCCTTCGTTTGAGCAGGCGAACTTATCCACGCCCCGGTCACAGCAATCGCAGCAAAATGGCGATACCAGCAGAACTCCTGCACCCTCTTTGTCCCCTCTTCCCTGCATCCCAGCAGCTTCCACCGAAGACGAGTCATGGCAGGGCAACCGCCGTCGCAGCAACTCGGAGCCTCGGCCTGGGCGATGGTCTACGCCCAACCCAGCTGCTCTGGCACGGGTGACCACGGGCGGCCAGATGCGCACGGTGCAAGAGGAGACGTCGCGTCCCATCATTTCCTCGACATCGAACCAACAACCGCCGGAGGATGTCCCTCCGCTACCGGAGATACCAAGAAGGGGAAGTCGAACCCCCATGCGCTGGGCAAGTGGAGTGGGTTCGAACCGATTCACGCGGAATCGTGCGTCGACGGTTGGTGGAAGTGCACCGGCTCAAAATCATGAGGTGGACGACGAATATCGGTCCCATATTGTCGATGTTCTGGACGTCATCGGTAAGATAATCCATTATATCTATTCATGGCTCGTGGTATAGTGGCCTAATTTGTCTCAGATCCCGAAGTGTCGGCCTTATCTACACTCACCAATGTTCAGAATTCCCTGTTCATCCCGAATCTGGGGCCTCTGTTGAATCGTAACCAGACTTATACGCTCTCGCCGCCATCGCCACTGAGAGAACTGGAATCGACAAGTGACGAAGAACGAGCGGATGAGTTAAAGGAGCCTGAAGTTCGTCCATCTGTGGAGCATACCCTTACGTCTGTGATCGGCGAGGTGGGTGAGCCTCGGTTTGCTGTGCTGCCTGAAGGGAGCAACCTTGCGGGCTGGAGCCCTGAAGAAATCGAAGAGCTTAATGACCATGTCCGGCACATGCTGCATTCTCGACGATCGAAGTTCAAGCGTTCGATGAAGGGATTTAGGAAATACGTGTCAAAGCGTGAGCTACAGCACTTCCCGCTTTCCGGTATCTGCTGCTGACCTACTTTCCGCAGCCCTTGGATTTCTAGTCACTCTATACGCCACACTTATCACGCTTTTTGGTCTTGCTTGGGTACTCTTCCTCATTGGTGCGTGGTTGCCGTTCACCTCAGCGAATCACCGACCAGAATGCTAACCCAATATTAGGCTGGATCAACGTTGGGGGCAGGCAATCCTACATCATCAACGTCATTGATAACGTCCTTGTAGCCCTATTCGCAATCATGGGTGACGGACTGGCCCCGTTCCGAGCCATCGACACATACCACATGATCTTCGTTGCTCGGTACACGTTTCTGACATGGAAGATCCGGCGCAAACGACATCTTCCCAACCTCAAAAACAAGAACGACCTCCCATCCCGACGAGAAACAGACGTCGATGTCGAATTCGGCGACACCCCCAAAAGCGATGAATACGAATTCACAGTCCTCGATCCCGTGCGACAATTAAAGCTCGTCCACCATCAAAACAAGCTCTCCAAATCGCACACCTTCTACAAACCTCATGAAACCTTTACCCACTACGCATTCCCCATGCGTCTTCTCATCGCCATCGTCGTCCTCCTCGATTGCCACTCCCTCTTACAGATCGCCCTAGGCACCTGCACCTGGGCCATTAGCTACCACGTCCGCCCCTTCGCCCTGACAACCGTCATCCTCTGCTGCTCTATTTGCTGCAACATCTCCGGCGGCGTTCTGATTATGGTCGGTGACCGCATGACTCGCAAGAAAGACGTTGTGGAGCGCCTTTTCCGCCAGGAACTCACCGAAGAAGCGATGAAGAAGATCCGAAAGAAGAAGCGGAAAGAGGAAGAGAGACGAAACGCCGAGAATAGCGGCGTATCACGTTCCGATTCTATCTCTTCCCAGCGAAAGCTGTCACAACCACAACCGAAAGAAGACGCTTACGAATCAGAAGTCACTACTTAGTTCAAAAGCACGAACGCATACATCCTGCTTGCTTGCTTGCTTGCATGTTTCACGACGCCTACGATGAACTCGAGATTTTATAATTACCTTGACTAACAATGATATCCCCAACACCATGTTCTTCTTGTCCCCTTATTTATCTTTATCTGCTATGTCAACAAAACAACACTTATGCGACAAACACGATATTCGATTCCTACTTTTCATAGATGATTGAATTGCTGTATGGATTTCTGTACTACTATCAGTTCTATACTATATGTCACGTGTTTTGAATACTACAAGCAGATCGTTTGCTAGCTCTTCTTTACTTTTTTTCTAATTATGTTTCTGGTTTCTGTCCGTTAGCGAGCTATTTCATTCTATATCTGTCGTGCCGGCTACTCGCTCGATGTGCATATACACGTTGCATTATGAACCAGTCCAAGAGTTGCTGTTGCTATATATATATATACATACATATACATCTACTTACTGCTTTTGCAGCTATTCTAGTAGCTACTGGCTGAATAATCCGATGCTTACTTTATTGGCGCAGTGCTCCATGAACATTTGAGTACCAATTATACTTAAGACTACTACTATGAATGGAAGGGCCACTCGATATCTTGGTAAATACCCTATAGTAGTAGCTCGAATGCTCATCACTACTATCGCTATGATGCTACGTTTGAGATAACTATTGAATAGCAACTGCTACTAACTTCAGGTAGGTAGAAGATAAAAGAAAAAGTCGAAGTAGTATATATAGACATGTAAATAGTTGGTGCTCATGTACAAAGTGCTCTTTTTCCACAGAGCGAAGTAGTAGTCACACACACAGTTCAGACCGGGGAGGAATGCATATAGAGACATGGAAAAGAAAAGGAAGAACAAATGGGAAATAGTGAGTGACAGAATAGAACAACAAATGTCTCGCTCAGGATACTGAAACTAAGCATACAAATCCCAGATTGATGCTCGATTTGAATCCGACTGTATGATGAGAAGGAACACGTGAAAGGGAAGAATGTAACCGCCCTAAACACCGCAACTCGCTGAGAAGACGAGAAATGAAGATAGAAAAATAAACGAAAATTGTGGTAACGAGGGACGTATGGTGCACTGAGGTCTCCATACAATAGAGCTTGTTTTTACCCTCCTTCTTCTCCATGTGAGTGAAGACGGGGTTGTTGATTTCTGTTTTTATCTGTTTCGGCCTCACAACTCGCTGTGGACGACTCCTTGGTCCGTCGCCGGTTTCGACCGCCGGTCGAGGAGGATCTTCTCGAGTGTGTCGAGCCTTTCGCGCGTAGTCCGGATAGCATGATCCATCTCGAAGTCTGACATTTTCTCTTCATTGACTTTGCTGGCCAGCGCACGTTCACTCTGGATTTTGCGAGAATATTGCTGCGTCCGCGATCCCGTCGAGCGACTGACAGTGGGGATGGCTAATCCGTCCATACCAACCCTATCTTCCAGCCAGCTCCAGAGCTCGCTTTCTTCCCGGCGCCACATTTCCTCATAGGCGGCCAGACGCTGGGGTAATGTGTAGCCGGGACATCCGATATCGTGGGATACCATGGATGGCTGAGACGGGCGTCGGAAGAAGAGCATGAAGAGCAGAATGCCGACTAAGAGGATGACGACGTTCCCGCTCAGAAGAGGCTTGACTGTGTCCACAACGGGTCCAAGGATTCCATGGAGCGGCTCCAAGGCTCCCCATGAGTTCGCCTGCTGTGCCCGTTCCTCCTCTGCTGCTTTGGCGGCGGCAGCCGCCGCCGCCTCCTGAGCAACCTCGCTCTTCTTGCGCCGTCCCTTGCCCTTGCCCTTGGCGCCAGCCGGGCGGCCACGAGGAACGACAGCGGCTTTGAGAGCAGCAACTAAGTCGTTTCCAAACGCTGTTTGACCATCGATCGCACCTTTTTCGATGGGACCTGCGCTCCGTTAGCACCGCTCTTGCGGGTCGTTCGATGATGTGGACTTACCCTTGAGCCAACTCTTTCCTGACCACTCGATGGTACACGTCATGAGAAACCGTGTTTGATTGTTCGGCGCCCATGTAAAGAGGTACTTGGTTTTGGTCAAAAAGACATTGCCGCTAGGGACATCGGGTGTCTGGGTGCCCAGGGTTACAAGCACGGCCTTTTCCAAGTCAAGGAAATCCAGCGTTTCAGTACTAATGCACTTTGTCTGCTTGGGGCCAATGGATCCATTCAGCGGTTTGATATACGAATAATTGCGTGTGCGGCTATCGTTGGTGAGACCCTTGTTTCCAGTTTCAAATTGGAGCTCTCCCGATTTTTGATTCTCGACAAGGAACTTGGTCATGAAAGCACCGGATTGCGCTCCAAACACGTAAGAGTAGACTTTCCCAAGAGGCGCTGGGATCACATCATCCTTGACCACCTTATCATATTGGCCCGCAGGGTCAGTATACTCAGTTGGAGGGTGGGCAGGCGGGCCAGGGAAGTCAGCGTCACTATCAGAGGGTGAAGACGATTTGCCGCCTTTTGCATCACCGCTGGAGTTGCCCCCTGCCTGTCCAGCCCCATTTGCATTGGCTAGAGCGCCCGAAGCCTTGCGGCTAACAGGCTTGACAGGCAAGGACTTATCACTTCCGTTGACGCTGGCGCCGGCGGCTTCGAAGAGGCTATCAGCATTGTCGCCTTCTTCGTCCTCATCGTAAATTTCGTCTTCTTCCTCGCTCTCGTCATCGCTTTCACCGGCCTTCTCAGTCTTATCTCCTGTGCCATCCGTGACCCTGGTTCCGTTGGCAGAGCTCTTGAGAGAAGGGTGGTTGATCTTCCAAATGTTAACCATCAGGTCATAAGTAGACTCTCGGCTGAGAAGACTGCGGAATGTATGCCGAGCATGTAGTGTTTGGATGGCTATGGCATTCGGAAACACCATTGCAGTGGACTCCTTTTCAATCGCCACCACCTCGTCGAAGCTGATTACAAGGGTGGTCACCCATCCCAGGATGTTACTGGAAAAGCAGATGTGACCCTCTGAAATGTAGATGCGACCAGCCAGGATGATCTCTCGTTGCAATGCACAGCTGTAGTCCTCAATCAGGTAATCGTCTTCGGGCACACTGCGGAACAGTTGATGGAAGTCCCTGTTTCGCTTTTTGCTGGCAACAGCAAAGCCAGTCAGTCGGGGCATGCTGGCATTGGCAGCCGGGGCGCCCAGGGCGATAGCACTGGCGCCAATTGCACCGAGCGTTGATGTGGTTGCTGCTGAAGACCCACGGTGCCGCCTCCGGGCAAGCCGACTTCGCACGCTTCCACTCCGATAGGGCCGAGTATGGCCAATCTCCCCGTCAAGTATACTGCCGCTTGGTGGAGTTTGGTCACCAGCACCTTCCTTCGTAAAAGAAGCACTGGACTGTAGGTCGAGGCCGTCATCCGTCGAAGGAACCAACGAAGTTTCCGAGGGTTTTTCGTAGGCCATTGTGACTGCTCGGGCTGCTCGACTATCTTCAAGCCTGGCCGCTTCTTCATCACGCTGCGATACCCCCGGGCTCTTGCGTTTCTCTAATGGCAAGTCGGGTTTGGTAATCACAACACCATCTGGCGTTGAGACAGAACCACCAGGGGGTATGGCAATATCCAGATGGCTAAAGTCCAGGTCGCCAGATCCCAGAGTATCGACGGCCAACGGCTTCTTCTCTTCTGCTTTGTTGCTGAGGGGCTGGCTCGGGCCTGGCGCTCCCTCACTAGCGGGCGGGTTCTCGGATTCACTCAGCCCGCCTTGTGCAGCATTGCGACCTTTTGACTGAGAATTAAGACTACTGCTTAGAGTCGAGGCTGCGTTCTGTGCGGCGGAGAAGACAGATGAGAAGAACCCGGTTTGCATGGCGCCCGGTGACTTTGCGCTCGCTTTGGTCTCTTCAACTGTCGGCCCCAACGCGGATATGGAGTTCGACAGTTTGCTGGGCTTGTGGCTCGCAGCAGAGGCGGACCGCACACGTCGGTGAGAGATCATGTTCCCCGAAGGACTGACAATGATACCGGATGGTGAATCTTTCGAGTGGATCGAATCTGGCGACCGAGTCACGTCTGGCGAGGTGAAAAGCTTAGGAAATTCGGTGTTCGGAGTGGGAGGAGTTACAGTGGTCTGGGGATGCGGAATGGCGGTATGCGGGGGTGTTCTCGGAGCGGGAATTTCAAGAGAAGGGAGAGGCTTGTCTTCCTTAAGATCGGTGCGAATGGGAGCTGGCAAAGGTGGGGGCGGTTCAGCAACAACAGTCTGGGCTCTTTTCGCGGATAAGCTGCCTCTTCTACTGCCTTTGGAGCTAGTAGATGATGCTCTATCGCGGTTAGAGGCTTTCTTATCCGGGTTTGAACCGAAGGCGTTCTTGAAGCGACGTCCGGGCGAAATGCCTCGTTTCTTCCCGTGGTCCGATGGCACGTTCAAAGAAGAGCCGTGTTGGCTAGGTGGTCGTGAAGGCTCCGACTCCTGTCGCGAATCTGGAGCGACGGCTTCGGCGTCACCTTTGCCATCTCCTTCAGTCTCGTCTACCGATGTGGTTCTTATGAGGGGGGAGGATGAGGTGTAGAAGCCGGCATGGGAGTTGTGAGAAGTAAGAGGGGGTGTTCTTGTAGGCAAATCCGAGTTAGACATCCTGTTCAATCCTCTGATGATGTACCAACAGAATGAGAACGATTGATCTTACCTATCAGGTTCGGAATCGTCTGTCAGCAAGTTGACAGTGTCATGGTCCGGAGGGCTCAGGTTCTCGTGGCCGACTGATGAGGTGGTCGAAAGGCCATCGCGCGATTCTGTCGAACGACTCTCCTGGACATCCTTGCTACTCTCCAAGTCTAGCTGGGTGGACGATTCATCCGACTGCTTCTGATTCTTATCCTTCTTCTTCTTCCGTCGCGCGGCCAAAAGCTTCGAAAATCCGCTGGAGCCTGCCTTGGCGGAATCAGCCTCGCCGGCTTGCGACTTCGGTCTGTCGGAGGTTGAGTCGATTGAGGAGCGCCCATTGCTTCGGGAAGAACTTCCCATTGTCTCCAGATCAACCGGAGTGGTCTTGGTACGATTCATTTTGTTGAGGCTGGGTATATCGGTCTCTGGAACCGGCGGGGGTTCGGGGATCGGGTTGGCCTCCATGTTGGATAAGCGGATTGGGGAGCGGGGGGTGGGGGGAGAACAGCCAAAGACAGGAACGAAAGTAGATTGGATAATTGATTTAGATTTTAATGGGATGATGAAGAATCACAGTAGTGCGCATGCTAGAGGTCAGAACCGGTCGACGTCTCTAGCAATGCATTGTATGTAGAAAGTAAAGTAACGTCAGCAGAAAAGGAGGGTCGGAGAGGAGAAGGATGAAGTCTAACTGCGTCTTGATGATCGCAGAGCCCGCAGCATGTCCTTCCTCTGGTCTCCCTTCTGTTGAAGAATTCAAGGGAAGAGGATGGTTTGAGAGAAAAAAAGAAAGAAACGGGGGGGTGGGGGGAGGAAGGGGGGAAGATGACGATGAGGAGAAGGAAAGCGAAACGAAGGCGCTTCGAAGTGCAACTCCGCAAAGCTGCCAGACAATCGACGGTGAACGGAGCATTACCGTCGGTGACCTTCTCCCGCTCGTATTTCTCCGCTGGGGGAGAAGTATATCTACAAAGTGTATCTGCGATCCGCAGGGGTAATTTAACCATAAGGAGCTCTTCTGTAGCTTCAACTCTGAAATGCTCTGTCTTTTCTCCCTTGCTCTTGCTTTCTAGATCTCTGATACTTAATCTATCTTGATCGCGGTGGTGAAACCTCCAGTTCTGCTGTAGGATAATTATAGAACTGCGGCGGTGCCGGAGCTGTCACAGTGTATGCGCCAGCGTATTACTGTCACGCCAATACCGAGATCCGGAATCAGGGGGTTGCAGCGGTAACAGTTCGGTAGATGCTGGTCGTGGCTAGTAGTGGTTAGTAGGGGAGAGTACTTAGGTGGTACTTGAGCAAGGGTTCCATGGGTGGTAATGTTACCGTCCCATTGGTACCGCCGCGTGATCTGCCCGAAGCGGTGAGGGGATGTCGTCACCAGCGATAGTCTTCTGTCGACCTTATCTGAATCGTTCTTCGATTATATTCAACTCACATTTACTCGCTTTGGGGGGTGGCTTGTGGTTGTCCGCTCTGGAAATTCTAGCTCTCTTTGGAGACCTCTACAGCCATGGAGACCGCTCCTCTGACCTTGGTAAGTCTTCTTGCGCGGCCTCATGCGTTGTATCCCGCCTGACAGACCCCTTCGGACAAGGCTCATACCCACGCTCGCAATGCAGTTCTCGAGACTCGCAAGTCGAACCCCGTAGCAGCCAGCGAGGAACATGATCTCGCTGCAGGAGAATTTGCCACTGCAGCCCAGAATAGCTCGGATAAAGAGGTACGTCTTCCAACGCATTGCTGCATCTACACGCACAAACAAGCTGGCTGATTTCCTCGAATGCACAGGCTTTGCGCACTCTCCACTTGCTCGAACAACATCACAAAAAGCTGGCTCAAATTCTGCGCTTCCAACATGAGAATCCCTCAAGCAATGCAAGTACCGGCGCAACTGCCCAGCTCCCAGCGGAACCGGGGACGAGAGCATCCACCTCCGCCACTGATCTCCAACAACCCCCGCGGCTATCTGGACACCCTCGTCTCCCATCTAGAGAGTCATCCTCCATCGCCAGCAACCTAGCATCCGCACGAGGCATTCCCGCGCACCGTGCCTCTCCGGCATCGCCAACACTCACCCCCCAGCAAGCCGGAGCCAAGATGACCGAAGGACCAAGCAAGATCCGAACCAGCGAGTCCCGACTACGAGGCACCGCGCAAATGCAAGGGATGAGGGAGCGGGATCGTGAGCGCGAGCGCACGCATCGCACATCAGCATCCGCCCGACAGTCCTGGATCCCGCCAGCCCCCAGTCCAACGGACATCACCTCACAGCAGTATGCACCAGCGGAGCCCTCGGAGCCAGCCCGCCCACGAGCCTCCCTCACCGAGGAACCCTTCCAAAAGTTCTACTCGACCTTTGAAGGCCTCATCTCCAAGATCTCCGCACCACTAGCCTTCGCCGGTCTCCCCTTAGGCACCGACCCACCCTCCACAGAACCCTCCACAAGCCGCAAATCCGCCCCAGACACCAAAACAGACCGCTACAACGCCGTCCCAGACCGCTCCGCCGAACCAGACATCAACAAGCTCTTCTCCCGCGCGGCCCTCCAAGCAATCAAAGACAACACCGGCGGAGCAGGCGGAACCGGCAACACCGCCGAATCCTTCTATGTGGTCCCCACCACCGGCGGCACCGTCTCCTACGCAGGGATCCTGACGCGCGCCGAAAAAGAAGCCCGAAGAAGCAGCTTCGAAGACGCCGCCGACGAAGACTTCGTTGATGCCCGCGAAACCCCTCCGTCTCCGGAACTCCGCCAAAGCCTCTCCGGCGCAGCAGCAGCTCCAATGGGCAAGACTGCAGCCCGAAACAACAACACCAACACCACCAGCACTAACGAGAAATTCTCCCGACTCACCCAAAACCCTAAGACCATGGAAGAGCTCCAAATGGAAAACCAAGCCCTCCGCCATCTATCAGATACATTATCCAAGCGGCTACACATGTGGGAAGTCAACGCCCAATCCAGCTCCATGGCGCTGCAACAATCCCTGAGAGCAATGCACCATACTCAGAATGTCCCGTCCCCGGACCAGCCTCAACTTCATCACAACCAATCCCAAGCTCCTTCACCCGTTGCGACTACCGGCGGTGGGGGTGGTGGTGGCATCTCATCCCCTCCCGTCCCAGCTACAGACTACGACCAGCGTATCAAGGAATTAGAAGAAATGGTCCGTCGAGGCGAGAAGGAACTTGGTAAAGTAGGCCGCGAGAACGATAAGCTCCGCGATGTGTTGGGTCGGTATAGAGAGCGGTGGGAGAAGTTGAAGGAAGGGGCGAAGTCGAGACGCGCCGGTGCGACTAGCACTGCTACTGCTGCTAATGCGGGTGGTCCTACCGCTCGACCAGGCAGTAGTAGTACTAGACGATCGAGTACACAGCAGGGAGTGGTGGACACGGAAGATGGGCTCTCCAAAGCGGGCGGGGGCGGAGAGACGACGACGACGGAAAATGCAGATACCTCGAATGGGGAGCGGGAGGGGTCTGATTAGTTGTTTGCGGTTCTTGGGTCTGTCGCAGAGACGTGAATCTCCATGACAGTTTCTGAGATACTTGACACTCTGCACTGAAGGCCTGTTTGTTATGTCATGTCATTATTAGCCATAAAAGTAAGCACACGAAGGGAAACGAAATGAACTGAAATGAACTCGGAATTACCATGTATACCCCAGTATTCACAGAAACTATTCCAGCAACTTACTACTACATAACTTCCCACCACTACCTACTAGTAACCAAGCACCACCTACACAACATAAAACGCCGCCTTCCCCCTAATATCCACCGAACTACTACCCACAAGGACCCCAAACTCTCCCTTCTCAACCACATACTCCATCTTCTTATCCCACAAGCCCAAATCCTCCACCTTAATATCAATCTGCACGGTCTTACTCCCACCCGCCGGAATAACCACCTTTTCGAACCCCTTGAGCAACCGATTCGGCACCACCACCGACGCAATCTCATCCACGATATAAACCTGCACCACCTCCGTCGCCTCCCTCGTCTCATCCAAATTCTTCACATCAAGACTAACAGTCACCGTATCACTGACGGACACATTCGTCTTGCTGAGCGTGATCTCACCATACTCGAACGTGGAGTAACTCTTCCCGTATCCGAACGGGTACACGGCGTGCGGATCGCCCAGAACATACTGGTGGCCGAAGTCTAGGGTTCCGTTGGGGTAAGCTTGTCCGGCGTCGCCGATGTTGCGCGCGGAGTTGAGGTAGTCGTAGTAGATGGGCAGGTCGCCGACGAAATGGGGGAAGCTGACGGAGAGTTTGCCCGAGGGGTTGTAGTCGCCGAAGAGGACGTCCGCGAGTGCGTTGCCGCCTTGCTCGGAGGGGTAGAATTGCTGCAGTAGCGCGGACGTGCTGTTCGCGATCCAGGTTACGTCCGTTAGGGGCTTGCCGCTGGAGAGGACGACGATGGTGGGCACCCCGGTGTCGCGAATGGCGCGGATGAGGGGGCCTTGGGCGCCGACGAGAGCGAGATCGTCGAGGTCGACATGTTCACCGGTTCTGTTGGGGGAGTTTAATTAGTGGCGGATGGAGATCTTGGGGATCATGGAACGTACGTGGCGTTGTAGTTCGCCCACAGTTCAGTCTGGTCGCGAGACCAGGTGCCGACAACTACGATGGCCACGTCGGACTTCTTGGCTGCTGCGATGGCTTCGTCGAAGCCAGACTGGTCGTTGCTCCAGCGTTGGCAGCCTTGGGCGTAGTTAACGGTGGCGGCGTCGCCGACAGCCGCTTTGATGCCGTCCAGAGGAGTGACGCCGCGCCATTGGCTCCCGTAGATCACGTAGTCGCCGTACTGGGAGGGTTAGCTTGATGTTCTGCATTTGTATACCCGCTAGTTGTAGGAGGTAGGAGCCTCACGTTCATGAAGCCATGCGCCATGGGCCCGATAACGGCAATGTTACCACTTTTCTTCAAAGGAAGGGTCTCGTTGTGGTTCTCAAGCAATACGATAGACTCCTTGTCAAGGGTTCTCGCGAGTTCGACTGCCTCCGGGCTGTGGATCAGCTTGTTCCATTCCGATTGAGGAGCAGCAGGGTAAGGGTTCTCAAAGAGACCCATTTCGAACTTGGCTCTGAGCACTCTGGAGACGGCGGTGTTGACAACCTCGATATCCAGCTGGTCTGACTCTACGAGCTCGGGAATTTTCTGGTAGTTGCTATGGCCTGTTAGCTGTATCTTCTACACCACTGATCTTTGTACTCACAATGAACCTCCGCCCATCTCGACGTCGTTGCCCGCGGGCAGTGCTTGGGTAGTCACAGACTCCATATCGATGGGAGAGCTTCTGCAGAGCTTGAAGGCTGTGCACAGTCTGTCCGTGGCACCGGAATCACTGATCACATAGTAATCGTAGCCCCATTCTTCTCTAAGAACCTTCGTGAGGGTGAACCAGTCGGCCACTGCGGGGATACCGTCGTATCTGAAACCAATGTGAGTTGCTAGCCGACAGTCTGAATAGAGTAGTTACTAACGCGTGGTATGCGCTCATAATGCTCCATGCGCCCGCATCCATAATGGCTCTCTTGAAGGACGGTAGCCAGCTAAGCTATGTTAGGATTCGGTCTTTCATATCGGGCAATGCACACGTACGTTGAGCGGAGGTATCTCTCTCCTCCTTGAACAGGCGCAGTGTTCAGACCCTGTTCAGGCAAACTATATCCCACAAAGTGCTTGACAGTAGCCGAAACGTTCAGACTCTGCAGGCCTACAATATAGTGGTAGGCCATTTCGCCGGCAAGGTAAGAATCCTCTGAGAACGTCTCCTCAACCTGTAGTCCATTGTCATCAGCCAGTCCATCATCGCTGGAATGTTTCAGTTCTTACCCGACCGTATCTGAGTTCGCGAGCCAGATCGGCCAGCGGCGCAAACAGTTGAGTGGTACCAATAGCACGAGCCTCTTGCGCAATGAGTCGTCCCATTTTCTCGACCAACTATAGTACAATATATCAGTCTCAGAGCTAGGCGGCAATCTAACCAAAGTAGCGCAAACATACTTCTCTATTGAAAGAACAGGCGTGTGCTATCGGGGAGTTATAGATAGTAGCGTTCTCGAGCAGGAAGCCATGAATGCCTGGAGAGAGCAAGCATGGGTTAGCATGTAAGTCCAGCTTGGTAAGGAGGTTGACATACCCTCAGTCTGAACAAAGGCAGGAATCCCAAGCGTCGTATTCTGAAGCAAGTAGTCTTGGGCTCTCTTGATGTTGGTCGCAAGCCAATCCCAGGGAACAGCATATCCAACTACCAACGTTAATGATTGACTGCAAAGTTTCAGAAAGTATCCATACTGTAGAATCCTCCAGCTTTCATCTCCATGTTCTCAACCAAGCCTGTGTAATTGAAAGCCCCAGTTGTGCTGTTCATCCAGTTGCCGATATCTCCTATACCACCAAATTGTTTAGCCACTGCAATGAATACAATTGCAACCGAGCGAACAATCAATTGCACCACGGTCATGAGTCTACACGTCTCCAAGGAAGGGAAATATACGCACCCTGCATCAATTGAGCCATCTTATCTTCAATAGTCATGCGACTGAGAAGGTCCGAGACTCGCGCCTCCACAGGCGCATGCGGATTCTTGTACAAAGGTCTGGAGGCATTCTGTGCAGCCGCCACTCCAGATCCAAGCTGCAGGAGCAAAAGCGTCTTTGCGAAAAGACCGGCCACCATGTTGGCTGAGTGAAGAGCCAATGATCTGCTCTTCCAGCTCCTTGGGTAGTACGATTGAGCTTATGCAGGCAGGCAGATACTGGGGAAGAGACAGAAGAGGAAGCACGAAGGGGAGATCCCCCTCGCTATTTAACGTCATGCCAGGCAGCCTATGAGTTCCAGCGCGCAGACCAAGCGGAGCTCCAGACAACACAAAAGAAACGAGAAGAAAAGAAGGGGAAAAAAACTAAAAATTGAGCAACAAACCAAGGAATCCCATCGGCAGTGACGGACAAGGATTCCGTTTAATTTAGGCTGTGCTCATGCGATCCATTCGGAGACGAGGCCAGTACCCATGGGGGCTCGGTCGTGTAGAGAGCGTGGGGAACCAGCAACGAATGAGGGCGCATGATGCTGAGTAGGAAGCTGAAGGCGAGCCTGCTAACTGGATATCGGTCGATTCCCGCGATATATTGCAGTCAATGGAGTAATTTCCCAGGATGGGAGACGTATTGACTAGTTACTGAGGAGGAGGACGGCTAAATTCAGGCGATGGCGAGAGGGAGAGGGGTAAGTAATCTTGGGAAATGACTCTAAGACGATCCATGCAGCAGACTAACAGCTGCTAGTCGTCCAGGGTGCAAGGGGATTCGGTGCGGACTGGCCGGCTGCTTGCTGCTCTTTCTCCACCTATCGTCGTCTTTCCTCGGACCAGCAGGCCTGCAAAGGGCAAGGATGGAACTAAGGCCCGTCCCGATATTGATGGGATATCCACGGGGTGGGCCAGCTGAAGAAAGTCTTGGGTTGCAGGTTCCACCTCTTGGAGACTAACGCATATTACTCTCGCCACTGGCCTCAAACTACCGGGAAAAACAACACCGCTCGTTGCTCAAATTCTATTAAACGGGCTATATAGTTGAAGAATGCTAATAATGCTCGCAGTGGTATGAGACAGCCTCCACCCCATGAATTATCTATAGGAAAACAAACATATGTACTAACAATCGGTGTGAAGCCAGTCACCGTCAAGAGCTCAATTTACGCCCGCGTACCTGCGCCGGTACCCTGTCCTTCTTGGTTTCTCTGCGACTCGGCGCCTTCTTCACCTTCGTTCTCTTGGATGCTCGTCGTAGTCTCCGATCCTCGGTTCGTCCCCGGTTTGTGGAGAACGCCACCTAGCCAGGCTAGACCACCGCTCCACGAGTCACTTAGACTGCGAAGCCGCGAAAGTGATGTAGCGTTGGCTTCGTTCTGGTTGCTGGGGCCATCCTCCGAATCAACTGCAGGTGTTAGATCCCCGGTGCTGACTGGAGCAGTAACAAGGGCACCAGTCCCTGGAAGCCGAGTGTTAGAGAGCGGAAACCCAAGGTCATGAGCGTTGTCAATATCGCCATCCGCCTCGTACGCGCCGCCTCTCGCATCTCCGTTACGTTGCCGAGTGAATCCTTCCAAGACCGTCGTGCTCAGCTGTTTTCTCCGGTCCATCCGGTGGTGCAGTCTCCGTCCTTTATTGGGGCTAATCTCGCCGCGCCGTAGTGTCTCGGCCACTACTGCACTGAAACCAGCTGAGATAGTCGGCAGAAGAGGACCAGGTGAGAACTTCGAGATGGAATTGCGCAAGTGCCGAGCGGGCGGCGTCTGCGGGACAATGGCTTTCCGGACATTTGACTGCGTCCGTCCATGTCCTGGTGTTGGGCCTTCCGGCTCATCCTCAGCGCCGGGAGCAGGAGGAAAGCGGAGAAGAAACGGTGAATCGTGTGCTGTAGGCTCCGACTGCGCGGGGGGCGTAGCAGGGCGGTGCACCGGTGGTTCGGTATTCGGGGTTTGAATGGCTGACTCTAAAGAGTCTGCCCATGGGTTCGTCAAAAGCGAACGAGCATGCATGGGCGACGAAGGCTCCGAAGACGGTTGTTCGAGAGACTCAGCGGTCAATGAGCCGCGTGGAGAAGATGGCGCAGCCGATAAGACGCCCCTAGGTGTCCGCTGGTCGTCATCCACGTCTTCGATACCTTGACTGAGGAGGGACCCGGAAGGAGACTGCAGATGATCATCCGCGGGCGTGCGGGCTTTTCGTCCCGTCTTATGGGCCCGAGCTTGTGGAGCAGGGGGAGACATATCCACCCTATCATGATAACGGTCTCCGGCCAACAGGCCGATAGCCTCCTCTTCGTCATCGATGGAGAAGGTAGATTCGTTGTCTGCGCGGACACGGCCGCTGGTAATACAGTAGACCCCCATAAACGTCAGGACACAACCACCCACGAATTTGCAGGCACGCTCAGCCGTGTACGACTCGAAGTCCCGATACAGTACAGCGCTTCCGATGATCACGGAGAGTGTGAAAAGCACAAACTGTGTTGGGATGACTTGAGTCGAGTCGAAGCGTTGCAGAGCTCGATTGATGTAACGGATCTGCATAAGGGCACTGAAAACAAGGACGAATACTAGGAGATAGGTGACTGGGAATGTAATGACGTGCCAAAGTGTAAATGAAAGCAGCGATGAGACACCTTTGGTCGACAAAGCAGTATATCCACCTGGTCAACCGGTAAGCAAACAATTCACCAGCGGGGACAAACCAGGTATATCACTAAAGGATCATGTATACGTACCGAATAACGCCACCAAGCCAACATCGATCAAGATCGATCGCGATCCATACTTGCCGCTTGCCCACATGAGCCCGACAATAAGCGCAGCGGAAATGCCCAGGTACAACTCAAACTCCCAGCGCGTAATCATCTCCCAGATATCATGGGGGCCGATCTTCTCTTCCGACGACTTTGCGCTGAGGACAACCACCACCGCTCCTGCGATCGCAATAAGCACTCCCCACAAGTCACGCTGTCTGAATTTCTCCTTCAGCATGAACGGCGCGATAACGCAGTTCGAGATGAGGGCAACAACGCCGAGCGGTGACACGATAGATGCCGGAGCAAATCCATAGGCCATAAAATTTCCGACCTCGCCAAGAGACATGAGCACAATTCCCACCCACCAGTACGGCGACCGAAGATACGATTTGCGGCGCAAGCGCTCACTCCCCGACCGTGCAGTCCGGTCGGATATCATGGAGTCCTGCATATGATCTTGTGAGTCTGTCTCGTCGTCCCTGTAACGGCGGCTTCGTCGGGAATGGCCGCGGGCTTCCTCATAATGATCAGGTTCGGAAGTAGGTGATTCATCCCGGTAACGGCCTGGTCGAGACGCACGGTGTCTTCCTCGACTTACATCTCCATCGAAGTCGTCGTCATCGATAGATCCATATGCGCCGGAGCTGCCATGTCCATGGCTCGCACGTTTCCAATCCAACTCGTGCTTTAGCTTGTCCTGCTCCCACTCCTTATCGATACGGATGTGGGCATATCGCTGGATGTTGAGTGCCAAGGAGATCAACACATTGCCACACAGCGCAGTCACGATTCCGATTAGGGAAGACCATTCGTGCATCCCTCCGCCACTTCCACCATCGCCATTGTCAGATCCGGGACTTGACGTGAACGTCGGAGAAGGCTGGGACGAGGACGGGAAGTAGTGGAACGGCGTGGGTGTCGGCGTAGGAACAGCGGAGGAGGCGAGCGCGGTGAGCAGGCCTGCTGCCAGGGGCACCTCTTGCAAGTAAGCCATCCGCAATAGGAGGTTGAACCAAGGGTATGCCGGGCGCAGGTAGGCCTAATTAAAAGGCGAGCGCGGGAGTGAAAAAGGAGGTCCCGACTGATCCGCCGCTATAGTCGTAGGATGCGGAAAGCCTCCGGGAGTCGACAAATCGGCAAGAGAACTGGCAGCCGACTGACTGTAATGAAGAGAAGACTACTGGTAGTCGTCACAACATATATTCCTTCAGATTATTGGCATCAGCTTCTTGGGGGGCAGGGGTTCATGCTGCTGTGAGCCACGACATTCTGTATCCCCTAAGTGAGAAAATCCAAGCTCGAGTCTTCGTTCACCAACAAAAGAGAAAGAGACTCCGAAAGGCACCCTGAAGCAGTAAAGTGAGTACGGACGCTCGTCAAACGCGAGCGAGGTCCGATAGATAAGTGGTAAAGTGCACGGGTGAGGAGAATAAGATTGGGGGAGGAGGGATGGGGGGGAGATTCTGGGCGAGAGATGCCGAGAGAACCGGCGAGAGAAACTAGTCGCAGTCCCTAAACTCGGGCCTAAAATCGCTTGGATACGACCAGTTCACACGTGCGAGCCTGCTCAGGTTGGAAGAGTGGGAAATACCACGTATAAGCGCAGCATCGCGTGAGGTTTGCTGTGCAATCAAAGCCGGACAGGCTGCAGTAGATTATCGAGGTTGCCAGCCGCAGTCGTGGAATCATTGGCTTGCTCGCCTCCTCCAGATCAACGTCGAGCGGACGATCCGGAGAATGGGCGACTTGCACATCCTGGCCCACCCACAAGCCCCTTCAACGTCATCGAGCAGGCTGCCCATTCCGCAAGTACCTACGGAGTACACTTTCTCGTTATGCATTATTATGACTACAGTTTCACATTATTTACTGCCCTAGGGTATCTCTGTTGTTTGTTAAACTCCGTTTGGAGGGCGGCTGATTATTAACACACTTTAACTGCCATGAAAGATTCATCACGCTCAACGCCGCCCTTGCTCCAAAAGTATACTGTGTACATGTTCTGAATCATGGCATAGAGCGAATGAAAAATTTTCTAATTCTTCCGATCGGTCGCAATGCCTCATCGCTTCGCCCGCTTCTTCTCCGGGCCCTGCTCGTTTTCGTCATCACTAATATCCCGATAGATCGGCGTGGGCTGTGTCTCCTTCCACGCCTTGGTGAATATCGGGTCCTTCTCAGCCTTGTCTGCATACTTAAGCAGAGCCTCTCGGGGGTCTTCGTCTCGCATCGAACTGAGAGGAATGTTCTCTCGGATATGCTTCTCATCGGGCTGCGATTTCGCGAAGGGCGTTTGTGCTGGTAGATGAGGTCTCCGTGGATCTCTGGGACGGCCTGACGCCGTGAGTCCGATGGTCGGGTGCCGGGCGGACCAGGTGGACGAACTGTAATGAGGCACACCGTTGGATCCAACAACCACAGAATCTCCAGAGATCCCCTGGGTGAGGTCCATGGTAAGGCTCGGGTCATCATCGATGTGTCGACGCTTCGGTGCCTTGGACATGATCAATGCGGCACCCTTGGTAGACATATTCGGGTTGTAAAGAACGTGAGTCTCGGCGTTGGCCGAGCCGGTAATGATCTGGTTCATCTTTTCATGCCACAGAACGCTGATAACGGGCGATCCTGGCGTAACGGGCGTGACCAGTTCCGGTTTCAATGTAGCTGGATTCAAGATATGCAGGTGTCCAGTCTCCGACCCAGTGAGAACATTGGCTGATGTAGGCGAGAATATTATGTTCGACGAGGGGTACCGAGTGCTGGAAGGATGGGAGACAGTGGTGATAGGTTGCTTGAACTTCCTAGTATCCCATAGCTTGATAGTGTCGTCTCCGCCCTTAGTGATAACAAGCCGTCCATCCGAGCTAACGTCGATTCCACTGGTCCAAGTATCCTTGGTATGGGCATCTCTAATCTCTGCGCTTGGCCGAGTGTATGGCCCGTTTCCACTCCACATCAGCAAGCTGCCATCGAGCGCAGCAGCAACGAGAACATTAGGTCCACCCTGCTTGGGTGAACCCCATGCGACAGCGGTCATTTTGCTCCGACCAGCGGATCCCGCCATCTTAGACTTGTGCACAATGACCTCCTTCTGTGACCGACCGACGTTGGCATCCCATATGCGCACAGTACTATCTGTTCCTGCCGTAGCACACAGATTCTCGTCGGTCGGGCACCACACGCCGCCAGTCACCTCAGAGATGTGACCCTTAGTGTTATGAAGATCCCTCAAATACATATCACCCTTCACAAACTCGGTGATCGTATCACCATCGCGACTCAAAATCCTTGGCTGGGGTGTGGCCGAAACAACCATGACGTAGCTGGGGGACAGGGGATTGAAAGCTGCATAATGCACGGCATGCGCCTCCTGCGCAGCAGACTGCTTTTTGGCCGAAGGATCGACGGACTTGAATGCGCGTATTGTCGATGGGGTCATGGACGCAAAGTCGTGTAGCTTTATCGTACAATCGGTCGAGCCGGTGATCAGTCGCGAACCTGCGGGATCCACGGTCAAGGTAGTCACTGCGCGGTCGTGTGTTTTGAGAGTGAGTTCATGCGACACCGGGAACTCATCCTCATCGTCAGAGTCATCATCAGAGTCGTCGCTTCCATCGTCGCTTTCTGAGTCATTCTTCCGGTTCTCCTCCTCAGCCGCGGGAGTAGCTTCAGTCGTCGCCTGTTCTATTAAGCCCGCTTTTTTGCCGTCGCCATCAGGGTTCACAGAGACTTCTGTGCGCTTGGTGCGATCAATCTGCGAGCTCACATCGGTTTGCTTCTCTTGCTTGCCAAAGCTAGTCGGGAAAAACTTCTTGAATGCCTCCTCGTCAAATCCGTCCATTATGGCAGCTGGTAATTCCTCTTGGATGAAGTTTTGGTGAAGATGATTTCAGATGCTATGGATGATGTCCTCGTTGTTTGTCAGATTTGGACAATTTGCACTGTTTGCGTGGTTCTGTCACATGGTGATAAGATAGCGCAGCTCTCGATAAGCATTGGGCTTGCGACGTCACCGGAAGAATGAGTGCATGTCACCAGCCAGGCCTGGACTAGCAGTCTGTACAGTCTTCAGTCTTTACAATGTGCACGGGAAGGGAATCTGCATGTGCAACCCAAAAAAGGGCGCCAGTAGCCAATTTACTGACATGCCACCAAGCGACCTTGGGCTACTTTGTAAAGATACACTAAAATAGATTCTTGACCTAATACCACCGCACTACATCGGTTCAACTAGGAGATCTAAGTACAACGTCCACATCTGCACGCCTACAAGTACAGTCCCTCCACTGGGCCTCCATCCTGCTTCGTCTTCATGATTCGCTCCCTGGCTGCGCGGAAGTCGTCCATCTGCACCCGCATCCGGCGCTCTCTCAGCGCCATCAAACCAGCTTCAGTGCAGATAGCACGAATATCAGCACCAGAGAGATCATCCTTCTGGTTGATAAACTCATCCAGATCGACATCGTCTCCGAGCGACATCTTGGAAGTGTGCAGGGTAAAGATCTTCTTCTTCGTGTTTTCTGGGCGTTGTTAGCAATGTGGCACGAACGCATAGGGCTGGAAGACTTACGATCGGGGTTCTCGAAGAGAATCTTTCTGTCGATACGTCCCGGACGGATCAAAGCAGGATCCAAGGTCTCGATCTTGTTGGTGGCCATGATGACCTTGACATCACCCCGGTCATCGAATCCATCAAGTTGGTTAAGAAGCTCAAGCATAGTACGCTGGATTTCTCGTTCACCACCCGACGTAGAATCATAACGCTTCGTACCAATCGCATCGATTTCATCGATGAAAACAATGGAGGGGGCGTGCTCAGCTGCGACCTGGAAGATTTGACGAACCAGACGAGGGCCATCTCCAAGGTACTTCTGGATCAGCTCACTACCAACGATACGAAGGAAAGTCGCGCTGGTCTGGTTCGCGACTGCCTTGGCCAGGAGCGTCTTTCCGGTACCGGGGGCACCGTAAAGAATCACACCCTTGGGTGGCTTGATACCCATCTCCTCGTACAGCTCCGGATGAAGCAGGGGAAGCTCCACAGATTCTCGGACTTCCTGAATCTGGGTTTCCAAGCCACCAATATCGGCATATGATTCTGTGGGAGCTTTGTCGAGCTTCATCACCGATACAAGAGGGTCAGATTCTTCGGTGAGGACACCAACAACCGAAACCGACTTGTGGTGTAGAAGAATGCTAGCACCAGGCTCGAGCAGGTCTTTGTCGACGAATGACATGATCGAAACATAATATTCAGGTCCAGTCGCGCTCGAGACGATGGCGTGGTCATCGTCAATCAGCTCTTCCAGATTTCCGACACCCATGGGGCTGCCTCTCATGTCGTCAACCCGGCTTCTCTCATCGGCGTTCCTATCCATGATGTCTAGATCATTGCGGTTCGCCGTATCCAGTGCAGCCTGAGCCTTGGTCTTGCGCAGGCGCTCCATATTCTCCACGTACTCTTCCTCTAGCAACAAGTGGTCGTGGACTCGTTGCATTCGGAGATATCGTAATTTGCATCGTGACGTGGGGAAGATGTCTGGAAGCTTGGAGGCAGTACTCGGGCCGGCAGCCTTGCGCTTCTTACGTCCGAGACGAGTCGTAGGCGGCGGAGGGGGTTCGTATCTGGGCTTGTCCTTCTGCAGAGAAGCGTAACGTAAGCCGACTGCGACCTGACGGGAAGATCATGGGAGTATAGCATACCTTCTTATCCTTCTCATCTCTTCCATCGCCACCGGGGCCTCCGCCGATGTTGGACTGCTGGTTACCCTATTGTAAAGATTGGTCAGATAAGTGACATCAGGAGCCGACGAGAGCTGTCAACAAGGGCCATCGCTGGGGCACCAACCATAGTCCAGAACTGTGAGGAGCAATAGGCCTTTCACAGATAACCTGTGCAGGAGATTGGGGAACGTAATAAAGAAGACGCGATGTGTGTGGATGGAGTAAAGAGATGGGGGATGGGTGAAGGAGGATGGGGCGTGAAGCTGATGAGTTGCGCAGCTGGGAAGCTGTTGGTTGCCATCCGCTCGGGCCTTGGCGCCCGTCCAGCACATTTGACAGCACGTGACGTGGTCCAGCATCAATGACGAGCCTGGGTGCCTGAGGGAATGGTGGCCGATCACTTGAGGCATCCACCGCTAATCCCTCTTGGGAGCCTCCCGCCCAGAAGCCAAAAGTAGCCTGGCGCCAACCGAGCTGGGCCCGATCTGTACAAAAAGTAGAGGCAGTTCTACTCCGAACAGCCCAGGCAGACCGACGGGTCATTTCCCCTAAACTGCATCTGCGACTTGTCCCTGTTTTTCAGCGGAGTCTTTATTTCCGGTGTCATTTATATATAGTCCAGCCAAACCCATCCCGCGTTGGGGCCCAACTAAGCTCCTGTGATCTGATCTCGATTGTTTTAGCGCTCTATCACGGAAGAGCGCTTACTTGCGCCCCGCCGAGAGCATTGATCCCCTCACTTTCGCCCATACTACAACGATCCTCTCTAGTCTACTCCCACCAGGTTGACAGACACTGCTACTGATCAGTCGTTAGTCACCAGCGTTCATACTAATTAACACTTCTCCGAGTTTTCCTCCTTTTCCTTGATCCTCCTGCTACAGAGCATCCGTCGTACTTCCTCGTCCTCTTAGTAGTTAGCTACTGTGAGGCTGACGAAGCTTTGACTATCGCTTCATAGTTCCAAAATCTGTTCTATTCTTATCTTTCAACCCCGCCAGACAATCAAAACCTACTTGGCACCTTTTATTTGAAAATAGCGAAATAAAACAGCCCGCCTGGTTCCTCAAGATTGACTTGCCAAACACAATACTTCTCACACCATGTCTGCAAATCGAGCGAGGCGTATCGCCAAAGAGATCGCGGACATTCACGCCGATACACAGTCGCAGATCACCGCAGAGCCACTAAACGGTGGGGAGGATCTAACACATCTTCGAGGCACGTTCCCAGGGCCTCCAGGTACACCCTATGAGGGCGGGACCTATACCATCGACATCAAAATCCCCAATGATTATCCATTTCGGCCTCCGCATATGAAGTTTGTCACCAAGGTCTGGCATCCCAACGTCAGCAGTCAAACAGTAAGTCGCCTCCAGTCATGTAAGGTTATACTGTATCTGGTTTTCTTGCTAATGATGCGAATTGCTAAGGGTGCCATCTGCCTGGATACTCTTTCCACTGCGTGGTCACCGGTGCTCACCATAAAGTCTGCCCTTCTGTCGCTGCAATCTTTGCTCAGCACACCCGAACCCAAAGACCCTCAAGATGCAGAGGTCGCCACGATGCTTCTTCGGAGACCACAGGAATTTGCACGGGTTGCTCAGGAGTGGGCTGTGATGTATGCAGGAGCTCCTAGAAGACACGCAGGAGAAGGCAGCGGCGGGGTGACGGACGAAACTCTTCGGCTACAGGAGCTCAAGTCGAAGGAAGAGCAGGAACAAGAGGATCTAAGCAAGTATGTACACTTGTGTGAGGGCCTAAACCTGCTTCTGGCTAACCTTTCTGTGCACAGGTACGACGGCTACAACAAAGACTTGATCGACCGATTCTGTAGCATGGGATTCGACGTTGACCGCGTGGTAGCTGCCTTCAAATACTATGGCATTGACCGAATGGACGGAGAAGACTACGAGCTGGAGGAGGCGTACATGGGAGACATCACGGCGCGGCTCCTCGGCGAGCCGTAGTTGAAGTGATGTGTTGACACAGGGTTCGGATGGTTTAGATTTTGCAATAGCGACGGTGCTAGGCGATTCAGTCGGGTTTTCTCTCTTGAAACTTGAAACCTCTTCGCACGGACTACCTAAAGACAGTTTCTTTCCCCCTTTCTCGAGTCAGATCCCAGGCTGTGATGACCCATGTTTAATATATTCAATCGCTTTCTACATCTTTCGGCAGCATAGCTCAAGTCAGGATACTATTAGCCTTGCATTTACTCAATCCATATCTTTATAACTTAGAGCAAAGTGTCTGTTCAAATTAAATATTTCATTTCGTACAATAGGCAGTCTGCAAACTGAGGTGGAGGTCATTCAAGAACTGAAAGTGTTGGTTAAGGTAACGGGCCTATCGATAAGCACGTGGAGGATATGCGGCAAAGTCCGCTGCAGATCAGCTTTGACTTTCCGCTGTGCCCAGAATCCTCGCGCAACGAGCACTTCCATCGTTTGCTACACCCTTCGCGAACACTGAGCTCATTGTGTAGCTGTCTTCCAACATGATCGAAGACGAAATCTATCGGTCATCCTCCCAGTTCCGACTGTGGTCCTTCACCGAAGCATCGCTGAAGCAATTACGAGCAACCACCAACTCCGTCGCGAGTGACCGGGTGCGAGCAGCTCTACGAAGGGCACAAGAGGCCCGAAGATCAGCCACCTCCTCCACAACAGGGACGCCAGCTCCAGGAAGTGATGCGGAGAATAAAGCGGCGGAAGAGAAGCAGATTGACTGCTTGACACCTGAGGAAGAGCAGCAAGTCGTGGACTACTACTCCGAACAGATCATACAACTTGGAGAGAACTACAAGCCACCACTCCCCACCATCGTGAGAGTACGAGCGCCCCCTTCTCCATCTCTCCAACCCCCAAACCCTCCAATACTGACCTGCTCCATCTCAAAAGGCCACAGCAATTCAATATCTCCGCCGCTTTTACCTCACCAACTCCCCCATGACCTACCACCCCAAACAAATCATGCCCTGCGCCCTCTTCCTCGCCACCAAAACCGACAACTACTACCTCTCCCTGCGACAATTCGCCGAAGGCGTCCCCGGCCAAACATCCGCGGACGACATAATTGCGCCCGAATTCATCGTCATGCAAAGCCTCCGCTTCACCTTCGACGTGCGCCACCCCTTCCGCGGCCTAGAAGGCGGCATCATGGAACTCCGCGCCATATCACAAGGCCAAGGCCAAGCAGCACCACACCTCCAGCCATCACAGACCCCCGAAGACCTACGCCGGGGCCTGCTGTCCCTCTCCCCATCCTCCGCCACCGCGACCACAATGAACGACCGCATCTCCCGCGCGCACCACGCCACCCGCGAGATCCTCAAAACCGCCGCCCAAATCACAGACGCCTACTTCCTCTACACGCCCTCCCAGATCTGGCTCTCCGCATTCTTCCTCGCCGATCGCCCCTTGGCTGAATTCTACCTCGACACGAAACTAGGCGGTCCAATCATATCAACAAACAACCAAGACCAAAATCCCCTCTACGCCCTGCGCACGAAACTCCTCACCACCCTCACAAACTGCTCCGCCCTCCTCCAAGCATACAAACCCTTCGCATCGGACGAATCCCGCATGAAGACCCTGAAACGCATCGTTGGAAAGAAACTCTACCATTGCCAGAACCCCGAAAAGGCCAACATCGCAGGCCAGAAACGCATTCCTGCTGCGGCCGCGGCCGCAGCAGGCGAGTCGGGAACCTCAGAAAGCGAAATGGAGCGTCTAGCGAAGAAGCGGAAATTAGAGCGGGGGAATGAGGCGAAAGATCTCTTCGGAGGGGAATTAGTCACGCAAAGGACTAAGGAGAGGCAGCAGATGGAGGGGGAACAGCAGCAGCCGCAGCAGCAATAATATATATAGCTATATAATAATTACCATCCTTACGAACCGATCCCCCCTTTCATTGGAAATCAGTTTGTGTCATTCATTGATAGTTGTTTTTGTTACCATTTTGGCGAAGACGCTGGGTGAATGAATTGTTGTTCTGAGCGTGCAGATAGGCGCATTAGAAAAAGGCATAGTATTGTTAGTCTTGCTAATAAGAACTGAAAGTGGGGTTTAGGCCGGTGTACCCATGATTGCTTCAATTGAATACTAGTAGTAGTATATATCATAGCGGACTAAGAGAGGTGACGCTACGCTACTACTATCTAGTACTCAAGAGTTACTACGGAGTGTTTGTTAAGTTATGAACGGGCTTAGGAAACCTCCAATCATTTCAGTCTAGCTATTTGATGGTACGGTTAGATGTAGAATGGAAGTAGACATTCTAAAGAACTACCAGAAGCCCCGAAGAGACGTCATAGCAAGTTCTACTAAAGGAGGAAGGTATAGCAAGGGAATAATATCAAATTGAAACCCTCAAACGCTCAAGTCTAGTTAGGGGAGGGGACGATGAAGGTAGGTATGAAATGATGAAGCACAGACCATCTAAAACAAAGCACCCAAATGTGTAGTGATAATGAGCAAGATATCTCCAGGTATTTTAAAAAAGACGAGATAAACAAAGAAAAAAGGAAAAATAAAACGGATAATAACCTTCCGCGCGAATATCATTCATCAGGATGGTTCATCTCTCCTGTAACGGCAAAGAAAAGAAAAACTTTTTTCTTTCTTCTCTTTCCCTACCCTTCCCCTTACAAGCCTTTTTTATATTTGCATGTGTGTGTGTCGTCTCGAACATTCCAATCATAAACAAGAAGATGAATCATTTCTTCCTTTTTTTTTTGGTAGTGGTTTGTACCCTTAGACAGCACCCTCGGAAATCATCTTCTTGCGGAGGTGGTTCTTGTACTCGCCGATAGTGCCGTCCCAGCGTGTGATGGTCTTGTTCTCGCAGACCATGATGTCCTTGGCGATCTTGTCGAGGAGACGGAAATCGTGGGACACGACGACAACACCACCGCTGAAGGCGTTGATGGCATCGGCCAAACTGTCAATGGTGGGGATATCCAGACCGTTGGTAGGTTCGTCCAGCAGGATCATGTTGGGGGACTCGATGGCCAACAGGGCGAAGACAATACGGGACTTCTGACCCTCGGACAGAGTACCCATGAGGGCAGTCTGGGACTCACCGCTGAGACCGTAACGGCCCAGCTGCTGACGCCAGTACTGGTAGTCCTGGGACTTCTCGGGGAACTTGTCACGGACGAACTCGAGGGCAGACTTGGTCAGATCCAGCTGCTCAGCAGAGTGCTGACTGTACATGCCCAGCTTCAAGTGAGTGTGACGGCTGACACGACCGCCGATGGGGCTCAGCTTGCCGGTCATGATGCGGAGCAGAGTGGACTTGCCGACACCGTTAGGTCCGACCAGGGCTGTCCGGGAGTCCATGTCGACACCGAAGTCCAGGTGCTCGTAGAGGGTGTCCTCCCACTTGCCAGAGTAAGAGAAGGAGACATCGTCGAAGGACAGGACGGGAGGAGGAAGCTTCTCGACATCGGCGAAGCGGAAGCTGAAGACTCTGTCGGGGATGACGGGCTGGATGAAACCATCGGCCTCCATCTTGTCCAGGATCTTCTGACGGGACTTGGCCTGTCTGACCAAGTTGGCGTAGGTACCAGCGGAAGCAATGAACTTCTTGATGTGAGCAATTTCTTCCTGCTGCTTGTTGTAGGCCTTCATCTGGTTCGTCTCCTGTTCGGCGCGAGTCTTGTGGTAAGAGTCGTAGTTACCACCATAGTAGAGGAGCTGCTTCATGCGCATGTCGATCATGTTGGTGCAGACACCGTTCAGGAAATCCATGGAGTGGGAGACAAGGATGAGGGTACGCTCCCACTTCTTGAGGTATTCTTCCAGCCACACACAGGCCTCGAGATCCAAGTGAGCAGTGGGGTCGTCGAGCAGAAGCAGGGAGGGCTTGACGAAGAGGGCCTTGGCAAGGGCCACACGCATACGCCAACCACCAGACATGTCCTTGGTCTTCTTGTGGATGGTGGTCTTGTTGAAACCCAGACCCGTCAAGATTAGGGAGGCACGAGTGTGGAAAGTCGAGGGATCCATCTTGTCCATACGCTGCAAAGGAAGTTAGATACCAGAAAAAAAAAGAGAGAGGTAAAAGAAGTAGGATAGCGGGATATGCTTACGTCGTACAGATCCTCGAGGATAGGAGAGTCAGGACCCTCAGTCTCGAGAAGCTCTTCGGCCTGCTTCTCCATGCGGTCGAGCTGGTTCTGGGCCTCGGTGACAACCCACTCAAGGGCACCGAGCTCACTGGGAGGGGCACCCTCGTTCAGAAGGTAGATATCAATGTGCTCGGGGATGGGGTATTCGCGGGTGGCAATGGACTTGAGGATAGTCGACTTTCCGCAACCGTTCTCACCGAGGAGACCGTAACGACGACCGAAGTTCAGTTCGAGAGTCGAGTCGGTGATAAGAACCTTTCCGTGGAACACCAGGGAGGCGGAAGTGACCTTGACGTCGCGAGAGGAGGGCAGAGAAGCGAGGACACCGGTCGTGACACGATCGGAGAGACCGTGCTTGTCCATCTGAGCGGTCAACTTCTCAACCTCCTTCATCTTCTCGTCGGTGGTGGCAGGCTGGTCCTCGCCGCCCTCACCGTCGACGACGGGGTCATCCTTCTTGCCCTTGGTGGTCTTCTTCTTGTCGCCATCGGCGGCACGCTTAGCCAAACGAGCGGCTTTGGAGGCAGAGACCATCTTGTCGGATTAAGCGAGTTGTTGGGATGGAGGAGAGGAGAGGAGAGGAGAGGAGGGGGAGGCGGTGGTGGGTAAGAAGGCGGGAAAAGGGAAGAAGGAGTGGTCAGGAAGCCTTAAGATAAAAGCTGTCCGATGAAGGCGAGAGAGAAAAGGGAAAAAAAGAACCTGAGCGAAGGTGGACCAGTAATAGCGGGGTGGAAGGGGGGGCGACCGAAAGTCTTCTTGTGAGTGGGGGGAGGTTCCTTGGATAGCCCTTATCGATAGGCCAGTCTGTAAAGGTGATCGCTCTCGAAAAAACGATGGGGTTTCAAAGGAGGTAAAGTGGGAAAAAGAGAAAAGACAGATTGATATATACGAGTAGACAACTACTCAGACTCAAGACACGAGGGAGAATCCCGATGAAGTTGAGAAAGAAGAAGACGAACAGACAACGAAGACTTTATGAATGGATGGTTGTTTTTGCCTCGAAAATTCCTTCAGTGGGCGGTTGAGTCTCGCTGTGATTGGCTACACGACGTCACTGCACGGGACGTGGCGCACGCTTGCCGCTTTGGGCATCCACAGTCACGTGTGTCAGAGCCTTGCGCCCAAGGCAGGCCAAGATAATGGTCAGCAGTCGAGACTCCACCGACATAAGTACAGTACTCATCAACACTTATGTATAGAGCACCTAGGACTTTGGTGGGAGTAGCCAACGAAGTGGAAGTAGTATACCAAAGACTTCTTTTGTGTTATATATCGAATACTTAGTAACAAGTTAAAAGAGGCAGATATAACTAGCCACCGTGAATCCCCGTATTCGCCTCGCTTCATAATTGGCTGGAGAGTCTGTCGCGCATACTGGCCATGTCCAGCCAACTTACTTTCAGCCTCATTGTACAAACGTGAAAACCTAGTAGTCTACGCTCTGTTGCACGGCATGAATCACGGGTATTAATTGGTCGGAAGCCCTTTGCTGCCCTAAAACAAGACCAGCCAGGCAACTTCCGGTCCCTCTAGTATTATGTATGTCTATAATCGTTCGCTAATTCTTTTCAGGACCACCATCTCCTGCTCCGTGACTGTGACATTGTCTGGTAACATGACACTCCCCTTTTCAATAACGATATGGGTCGTAACGCCAGGAAAGGTATCGTTGGTTTGGATGGAGGCAACACTTCCCTCTTTGGCCTCCCGGGCGCTTTCGGTGTCGTCGGGCTTAGGTCGTTCCAGAGACTGCGGCGTCCACCAGTAGATAGGGAAGCGACGTTGGATGTTGTTGATAACCAAGGCCACCGCCTGCATGAGCACACAGCCCAGCAGCATAATTGGGATTAAGTACCACCCCACATCATAGGATTGCGTGACGGCAAGAAGGGCAGTTGCACCGGCCGGGGGATGGACCGTGTTTGTTATTGTCATGATGGCCGTGGTGATGGCACACGCAAGAGCACCGCCGACTTGCGGCAGAGAGTGCGCCTTCTCGTTGAGCGCGAAGAGCTTGCCTATTGCAACGCCGACCAAGCTGGCAATAATCTGACTCAGGACGGCATTGCGTGGTTGAGCAAAGGGCGATTCGATAGCGGAGAATTCCAAGACCGCAGCAGCACCCTACGAGCTGGTTAGTCGACATGTAATAGTACCAGTAAAGTCCGAGAGTCTCAAGAGGTACATACAAAACTGGCCACGATGATTGGGGCATGGTGGGCTTGAAATGATGGAACATGCTCGGACACCTCTGCCACCACAAGCACACCACAGAAGACCCCGATCATCGACCAGAAGGCGATCACGAGATTCCCCAGGGGTTTCGGGGAGAGAGTCTTTCTATACCCGAAGAATCGGGAAATGGGCCGGGGCAGCCGACGCCACGGTGGAGGCGGCAGATATGGATTGAGGTAGGCATCGATGTCCACATGAAGTCGAGAGAAGTCGATGCGCTGAAGCATGGACTTTGGCTGAGAATTCTGCGCACTCATCCTTCAGCACTGCCGGTAACCAGCCCAGACAGTCCTAAAGCACGCAACACGGCTCGCCACCCTGGTACATATAAAGGTCAGATACCGCCGTCAAACATGCAAAAGATGGCATTGAAGAGCGAAAACACCACGAATGAAGAGGCAGCCGAGCACACACACATTCGAGGAGAAATGACAGGTGCGAATTTTGGCCTATGGCCATGCATTGACACCGATCAAGCGACCAGGCATCAGTTTGATTAAATGGAGTCCCGACGGGTCCATGTCAGGGGGGAGCCGCGAAGACAAGAAACCTACCTTGGGACTATCTACGTGGATTGACAGGAGGAGAGGGAGAAGCTAAATATAAACCGAGAAATCCCATTGGAGGTTTGAAACAGATGAACAGAGAGTGGACAGGGCCATTATTATGGGGTTCCTCGAGATTAAAATACTGAAAAATCATAGAATGGGGCCATCCGGCCAGCACTGAGGAGAAGGTGGAAAAGGTGGAAAAGTCGGCACGCAAAACGAGGACTCCTACATTGTAACCACGAGGATCTCCGCGGAGAGAGTAGCGGGCAGAGGGTGAGAATGCAGCGCTGAGTTGGAGATGGCCATTGATGCTTTGGAAAGAAGGGAAAGACGCCCTTTTGGCTGGCTGGTTTGGCTGGTCCAAGGGAGCTCTCTGCCACTCACGATATTCGGGTTGAGTAATGGAAACTCCGGTTCGAGTTTAGCGTCGGGGCAGCTGACGATGAGGTCACTGGTCTGTAATATTACGCCGACTGTTACCCGAGACGGACTGTCATTCATACTCATATCCCCCCAATTGCCCGTGTTTTGGGAACTGCTGGTGGTATCGGGATTTCAGACCGCGTAATCTACCTCATTCCCGCCCAGACTTGAGCAATCGTCGATCAATCTGGGGTCTCCAAAATCATCACTCCCTCGTAAAGCCCGTCGTGAGGGGAAATGAGGGGGTATTGGGGGGAAAATTGTATACGGAGTCGGGATTTTCTATCCTCAGAGGAGTTGCTACGTACAAAAGTCGCAAACTCGCCTGCAGCAGGTGGAGCACACTAATACTTAGTACCCCGTAGCATTGAGTACGTCTCTGCTGAGTGCTGAGATCTATCAATTCGAGAAACAACCCCCAAGGCTTCACATTACGACTCTTGCAATACAAGAATAAATTCTATCATCATTAAACCATAACCCATGATAGGCACACTATGTACGCGAATTTATACATCCAGAGTCTTTCCCTGGCGCGAGCTCTCCTGAGCCAATTCAATCAGCCGGATTACTTCACGAGCCTCGGCTCCGCTGGCAGGGAGGTCACCCTCTCCACTAAGAGCCCGTGCCAGCTTCCGGTAGTACTCCGTCCAGGTCGGAGGCTCTACGGTGGGCACGACTTCCTTGACGGGCTTGTCGTTCTGAATGGTCGTGAGAGTACCTAGCAGAGACTGTCAGCATGCTGCTTTAAATTCAAGGCGACAATTCTTGACGTACCGTATCTCTCAGAAGGCTCCCGGCCATATCCGCTGTCACCGGGCTTCACACCAGACTTGAGCTGCTCTTCCTGAACATCGACATGGTACTATCGAACATATACGCATCAGTATTCTGTTACCCATCGACATTCCAATGGAGAAAACTCTGTGATCTCACCTTCTTGAAGCTGCCCTTTTCGCCCCGAACCCAGAAGCGCAGTTGCTCCTCTTCCGGGCTCACGACACCAGCCTTGGCCGTGACAAGCACGCCCTTCGGGTAGTGAAGCAAGACCGTGAAAGAGTCCTCGAATCCGGAAGTGTTCACCTCGCGCTGGGACCCAATGAATCCAGTGATGCGCTCCGGCTTGCCAAGCAGGTGCACAGCCTGGTCCAAGAGGTGGGCGCCCAGGTCATAGATGGCGCTACCACCCGGGATGACCTTGTTCTTCCACTTCGAAACATCAGGGGAGGGCTCCTGGGGGCGATGACGGTCAAAGTGAGTTTCGAATTCCACCACACGGCCCAGAGAGCCATTCTTCACGAGCTTCGACAGGGTCACGAAATCGGCATCCCAGCGGCGATCTACCAATTGTTATGATTAGTTTGTGTCCTTCCTGGTCGGCATCTGGGGAGAGAAACGTACTCTGATACACGGCCAGGAGCTTGTTCTGCTTCTTGGCCAGAGCAACCAGCTCGTCGGCTTCCTGAGTGGTGGGGGTAAACGGCTTCTCACAGACAACTGTCGCAAAATATCCTCAGCACCCATGCGATGTGAGAATTATACGAAGATGCCTAGACTTACCGTGCTTTCCATGCTCCAGAGCCAGCTTGGTCAAGGCGTAGTGCGAATCGGGCGCGGTGGTGATGACAACCACCTGGACACCCTCATCCTTGACCATCTCCTCGGTGGTGCGGTAGGACTTGATTCCGGGGAGGTCCTTCTCGGCATCATCGTCCGGCTTGGGGGTGCGCTGCACAACAGCATAGATCTTGAATTGAGGGACTTCCTGAATGAAGGGAATTTGGAAGGTCTTGGCACTGAAGCCGTATCCCACAATTCCGACGTTCCAAGTCTTTGAAGCCATAGTGTAAGGGGTGCTACTTGCAATGAGTTTAAGTATATCTTGGGAGGATTGAGAGGGCAATGAACAATCGACAACGGAACACGGAGGGAATCCCTCTGCTTATATACGCTATGGATATCGTCTAAGAGATTACAAATGAAGCCAACTCGCCATCTCCGCGAAAAAAAGTGGCCATTTGACTGCTGGCGCGGGGGAAGGTCCTGGCGACGCCAACCTTTGGCTCGGGCGGGGCACGCGGCAAAAGCCGATTGTCTCAACAGTCAATATGCGTCACTTTCGGAATTCATTCTGCGCTCTCACCGAGGATTGCTTGAGGCCATTCGGTCCAGCCTTTGCAATCTCGCCAAAGTAGCCATGAAGATTAAATGACTCAACTTCTCATTCCTGGATTCCCACACATCGGCTCACTTCGATCGCGTCCTACAAATCACGCATGTTAGAGAAGGAATTACATCATCCCCACTCCCCCGGAAAAACGGTTTTGAACTCACTCGTGTGGTCTCGGGTTTGACCAGCTTGCTCTCATACACCAGATTCGGGTTCCCGATGAGTTCGAAGCTTGGGGTTGCATCCGCAGGCATGAACGATTTGACTGACCTCTGGGGCAGGCTGGTCGTGTCATACGCCTGAACCGGTCCCTTCTTGGCCGCTTCACGCTTCTGCTCCACCGTGCTGCGGACATACTCCAAATACGGCGGGTTGCCGGGGTAGAGCACGTTGTCGGCCACCACCACTGAAACCCCCGGGACGATCTTGCCGAGCTGCTCGCAGAGTTTCAGATCGGCGGTATATGCGGGCTTATAGTGATCAATCAGCATCACTTCCACCTGCTTGACATCGCCACTCGAGAACAGCTTGTCCAGGGACAAATCGCTGCGGCCCACGATAATCGTAACAAAGTCGCGCAAGCCCGCCAGCTCGAGCAGCATGTTCGCGATGGCCGCAAATTCGGGATTCAGCTCTAAACTATAATAATGCCGGCCCCCAGCCCGGCGCACGGCATCTCCAAAGAGAATGGCCGAATAGCCAACATAGCCACCAAGCTCGATCATGACTTCGGGCTTCTTCTCTTCGATGATGTCGACGATGAATTTGCCCTTTTCCCGACCGATGTTCATGAAGTGGTACGTTTTACCGAACTCTTCGATCAGATCCAGGACCTTGGCCGGGTTGCCCTGGATCTCGTCGCGGTTGGGTTGGTCATAGATGAAGTGCAGCAACTTCAGCTCTCGACCATCCTCACGCTGTCACACAGTCAGTGATCCGAACAGGAGCGCACCTCATCGGAATTGACTACGCAAAGCTTACCGAACGGTCAACCGGAGGAGGTTGAGAAGGGGCTTCGGGGGTAGCACTGTCACCCATGGTCGATAACAGGCGATGTGTGGAAGGAAAAGGACACTGATAATATCTAGGTATAGTAAGGGAAGAGCGTGGGCATCGAAGCCACGTTCGAGGGACAGCAGGATACTTAAGAGCGCTGAAAGACGCGCGGACTAGTCGAGTCGGCACCGACATGGACCTCCGTAGCTGATAAGGCCGATATGTCGCCATCCGGCGGTGGGCCACACTCATGAGCATCGCATCCTGGTTTCCATGGAATGGTAAGAGCAAATAAGCGATGCCATCTCATCCCTGGTGGCGGAGGCCTGGGTGCACGAGATGGCACGGCCGGGCAGTCGGAGATGGTTACCACATCGGTCCAGCGAGTGTGGTCCCGGATCCCGCGCCAGTCCGTCTCAGGACACTTTAGCTGCCATCTGATAAAGTTTCACCCCCTCATCTGGCTTATCAAGCTGAGCAACTCAGCATCGGAATGTGTCTCCTCATCTCGGTCACTCCGATGGAGGCCTCTGGCCCATGTGTTGCGCCGGTCATGCGTGGAGGCAGGCAGAATTGGAACAGGGAGACAATGCAACTACCCTCTTCAACAATACAAACGTGGAGGGCGTACCCCTGGTCGCGAATTATCTGATACGACCAAGTTCCGCATAAAAGCAGTCCCGTGCTCAAAGCTCGAAAGCTTAATCTCATTGAAACTAAACTAATGCCATAGAGCGGCGTTATTGAGGGCGCGTGGTCACAAAGCACTCACCCGGGAATCTGAATGCCGACCCGGTTTAAACGACGCCACGATCCACGTCTACAGCTGTCACAGCTGGTCGGATTGCACTGAACCTGCTACTAACTTACTTGACGTCGATCCAACTTTTCCCAACTAGCTAAGCTCCACATTAGAATAAGTTCAAGGCTTGTTTATAGGGCAGTCGCCTAGTACACGAACATACCATGGTAAAGTGGTAGGAGGGAGCTCCGTACCGGATCTTCTCCTTCGTCCGCATCCGTCGCCGGCCATGGATCTCCGACGGACGGTCGGAAATGTCATTGTGCAGTTACTGCATGGGGTAGTTATATTGCGAATGCGGCTTTCAGCTGGTCCTGATGCATATGGGGTACATGTTCCCTGATGCATTGTTTGGTGTTCGTTCCAGAGTTGAGAAGTGAGAACCAAGGAACACTGTCCCGGCAGTAGTAGCAGTAACCGAGTCGGTAGTTCGTTTAGTAGTTCGTTAGCTAGTTATTTGTAGATCAATGCACTTCACTTTATTACTACCTTGTCATTTTAACTCCTTATACTACCTCACGCGATCTAGTGTATTTCCCATGTTCTTACTTTTCCTATCTGCATGCATGACACACACAATAAACCCACCGAACCAATAATGCATCTTCCCCTCACAATAGTAAATATGAAACGAAACCGAAACCAACCGAAACCCAACAAGCACCGCATGCACTGCACAAGCACGTCCCGCCCAGCATTAAATTGGGTATCCATCTGCTGATTTCTTATCTACCTACGGAGTATATACATAGTAAGTACTACTACTTACCTGACAGCGCTATGGCATAGATAGCAAGGCAAGGCCAGGAATGCCGCAACCGTAGCCAAGCAGCCAACCCTGCCTAACTAACCTCGGCCGCACCCATCCACCCAACAAATCATTGTCTACTTAACACTGCAACCCTACAATCGCATGCAAGTCTCAGACACCACTTCCCAGCCCAGCCCAGCCCAGCCCGAGGATATTGCTTTTTCCCAATAATAGCCTTCGCATTCCCTACCCCACTTTGCGATGTGGAAACATAAGATAGACGGCCAGCTGTTTAGCTAGCAGCCTAGCTAGCTAGCTAGCTGGCAGTCCCAGCCACCTCACTCATCACTCACTCACTCACTCAGTCAATTAACTTTTGACACTGTTAGCGACCCAACTCATCTACTAGATACCTACATAGTATCGTCTAGACATTCAGTGTCCGCCGCCCGCCTCTCGCATCACAAATGCGCGCCCTGTGCTGACGTGGTCGTCTTGCAGCATTCCACACACACACACACAGAGTACATTTGCATTTCGCGCGCCACATACAGAAGTACATAATATAGGGAAATTTCCCGCCCCGTGGGTAGTAGAGGTAGTTCAGCTTCCTCATCTCTTCATTTTGGGTTGACCTTTTTTTTTCTGGTTTTATTCGGGTTATACTATTCTATACTACTGTACAACAACGACCCCACCTTACTATTATCTCTAACTGACCCCTCCAAATCTATCCAACCCGACTAAGGGTCCAACACCAAAAGACAAGCAAAAATAAAGATAAATACAGCAAAATGACAGTGGGCCACCCCCTCCGTCTCCGCCGCGCCCTCAGCAGCGCAACGACCAAATCCCGCTCCCTATCCACCCCGCGATGCGCCTCCATCCTCCAACTCCAGATTCTAGTCCACTTATTCCGCGTCGCCATTTCCCTCGCCCTCCTCCCTCTCGACAACACCATCCTCCTCGCCGCCTACGCAGCAGGCTGCATCCCCTTCTCTCTCACAGACGCCAACAAAACCGGTGCCCGTCGCCGTGCGGCCGCCCTCCGCGACAAGCAATTCAAGCCCCGCACCGTTCTGGTCACTGGCATCGACACACCGTATGGCCTGGCGATCGCGCGCGGATGGTATTACTCGGGCCATCGGGTGATTGGGGCCGAAGTGGTGGGTGGGGATGATTCCTCGGCCGTGGCGTGCGGGGAGAGTATGTCCCGGGTGTTGAGCGGGTATTATCGCATTACTACTACTGGTGCTGGTGCTGGTGCTACGAAGGGCTACGCAGCGCAGCTATTAGACGTGGTGATGAAGGAGAAGGTCGACGTGTGGATCCCCTGCTGTGAGGAGATGGAAGGCGAGGAAGATGCCGTCGCGAAGGGAGTGATTGAGGCGCGTACGGGGTGTAAGTGCGTGACGCTTGATCGGGGCATGGCGGATATACTCTCTTCGTCATCATCTTCTACTTCATCGGACCGGGAGGCGTTTCTGGCGTTCCTGGTCGAGAAGGGGTTACCGGTTGTGGAGAGACATGAGGTGTTGTCTAGGGATGCGGTGCATAAGATTTTGCATCGGTCGCCGACGAAAGTGTGGAATATGCGCAGGCCGGATGATCGCGAGGTGATGCTGCCGAAACGGACGCTTAGTCTGACCTATTCCGAGGTTAGTGAGATTCGGATCTCCAGGGAGAGACCGTGGACGTTGCAGCAGCAGACGAGGTTGGGTGGGTTTTATGCCGAGATGGCGGTCGTTGCTGGCCGTGTTAAGGCGATTAAGATCTATCCCGCTGAAGAGAATGGTGCTGATGGGGACGGGGATGGTGGATGGGGCCAGTCACCGATGGATCGGGGGCTGGCGACGGCGATTCAGGCGCTGGTGGAGCGGTTTGCGAGCCAGATGGGCGCCAGGTTGACGGGGCATTTGCGGTTGAAGTTGATGGTGGATGAGGAGATGAGCGCGAATTGTCTGCGGTATGTGATCTTGATTGATAGCTGCGCGCATGGCGCGTCCGCGGTCAAGTATCTCATTCTGGAGGATGATTTGAAGTCCTTGGTGGATGGGTATCTGGAGGTGTTGACGCCACAGACGAATGGTGTCGCCGAGGGAACGACGACGACGACGACGATGAATGGGACAGCCGCTGATGCTGCTGCGTCCTTGAAGGCGGATATCACTACACCTCCTCCGCGTCGACGATTCAGTCTGTTTCGCACTGCGAAGAAATGCAATGTGAAGGTCTTTGGATCACTGGGGAAGCAGGTTGATCGCGCTCTCCATGAGGGCAGTAAGCTCCTGTTTTTCTGGAAGAACCAGAACTTCTCCCAGCTGGATCCGTTGCCGTGGTGGTGGCATGCCCATGTCTATCAGCCGTTGAGGGAGTTGGAGATGATTGTGAACCCGAAGAGGGTGAAGAGGGCGTGATTTGCTCGTGTCCTCCATCATCCATCCATTCATTCATTCTTCTCATATCTATTTCACTGGTTGGTTATTTCCCTTTGTCTGCAATTGCACGGAAAGGACGGAACCACAGAACACGATGTTACGATTACTACTTAGTTATATAAAGGAGCATTGGCATCAGGTGGCGCCTCGGGATATACTGATCGGTTATTGTATTGCAGTTTTGGTAATGATAGTATAGTTAGTTAGCAAATGACTTATGATTCAACTTTGAACTATGAAGTAGATTGAATAATAACTTATGGACCATGGAGTAATCAATTGTACGATCTGCAGTGGAGCATAGCCGATGTGCCGCGTGTTTAGAAAGTAGACTACGGAGTAGATAGACTATAGAGCTGTTTCCATGAGAACAGTGCCTTAGCGCTATCTTGAAACCTCTACGGAGTAGACTAGCACTGCCGCTAGAGACACTTACGGAGTAGATGGCTGCTGTACGTTATGCGCAAATCACCTATAAAAAGGGAGCTAGATTTGCTTGTTTTGCGTTATCGTGTTAGATTCGTTGGAGTAGTAGTTAGTTCAGTATCATCCTTAACCCGGATATAACTAGTTAATGTCGGGTTAGGTAGTAGTAGTATAGGGTGGTTAAACGTCCTCCCGCCCGCTTTTCCGAAATACTGCCAGGTCACACCGCCAAATGTTACAGATTCCCAGACAGATTTCTGGGGACTGTATGTTTCCAAAAGCCGCAAAATCCGAGGTTTTTACAGCGAGGTCGACTAGGTTCTGCCGCATCGGGCGGTCTGTAGAGCGGTCTAAGAAAATACTGCCACATTTCCTACTATGCTACCGCTACCCCATATAGATGTACTATAGTGTATCGATCTCGTTACTGGAAATCTGTGTTCTGGTAATAGCCATTGCATTTTGGTATGTTTGTCACAAAGTATAACTATAGATAGTCTATACATAGCAATTGATGAAGAGATAGGCTACTGCTATAGATTGTAAAGGATGCTCCCGAGGTAGATTGTCAACTGGAGTATAAGCGATTGTTGGACAGCTATGTAGATCATAGCATAGTCTTACATGGGAATCACTTTGTTTCAAAGGGATCTGGAGTACATAGGAGTAGATGTGGACATATAGATTTGGCAGATGAACATACGTCATTATACATTGGTGCAGCAGCAATATTCGTCGATATGCGAGCCACTTACTGACCTCTTTCCATACGTGTGAAGTAAGTGAGACAGTTGAGTATTTGCTTACACGTGGTGGCCTTCCTTCTATAGAGCCAACCAGATATATGCTAATAGTAGATCTCAGTAGTATCTATCAGCAATCTGATTCAACCGAGATACGTCTTCAGTTGCACGGAAAACTTCATCAGAGCTGGCTGCTTTACCACCGTAATACTGGTTTGGGCCGAGACGGGAGACGCCGTAGACATGATTTTCAGAGTCGTTGCCAGACCAGCACACCATTATATCTCTTCTAATACAGCTGCCTGAAATGCTCCCATGACCTCCAGGCTGAGCTAGACTGATATTCGCCAGCCTTGGAAGGCTCCCCGCAGGTTTTCCGATTGGTCGAGAAGAACTTTATATGGATGGCCTTCGGGAACAAGTACAGTACCGACGAGGAATGTGAGCAACCGAGGTGCTTCTTACTCAACTCATACTGAGATGTCGACCAGACAACAGTTTCCCGCTGAAGCCGACGGCTGTGAGCTTAACATTGGGACTGTCAATGTGCTCCGTAGATATTCTAGCTGTGATGCCTCTGTGGACTGTGGAGTGCAATGTCAGGTGCTTCTATTTCTGGCGGCCACTTCAGCCTAGGCTATAATTAGGCAAGCGGTAAGATCGGCATCTTAAGTTACCGTACCGTACCAAAGACTGAAGCTGAAGAGATGCTGCGCATTCGCTTCAGCCACAATCATCTCATCCACGTTCAATCTGTCACTTCTTCTTTGCCCCTTTCTCTTTCATCTCTCTTAAACTCTCCTCATTCAGACGACTTATTGACCGACTGGGTTTGTTTCGCTGCTTGTTACCGTTGCGCTGTCGGGGTCGCCAACAACTACCATTTGAAACCCGCCCACTTTAGCGTCCGCGCGGCATTGATCGGGTTGCCCCGTTCACCTGGTCTTGGGTTTTTCGATCGCTATCGGCATAAACAATCCATTCCACCCCATCTCACGCCCCTCCACAACGCCTTTTGAGACGAGACGTCTGGCTCGACTTACAGCGCAAAAAAGTATCCCTCGATCTTGATTCCATCTAAGTCTCCGATCGCTCCATCCTCTTCTTCGCTTCCGTACAAGGGAGCGCCCTTTGTCGTCAGGCACCACTACCTCCGTCTCCCTCGTCCTTCTCTTCTCCTCCCACAATATGAGAATCGCTCGGCCTTCGTTCAATCCCGGGCGGACGAAAAACCTCATCCATGGGTTCCAGGCGTTCATTATCTTCCTGGCGTGGGCCCTGACCATCGCTGTCTTCACAAAGGGTGATGGTATTGATGGACGTTCAGCCTGGTACTTTGCTTTGGTACGTTGCGATTATCTGGAACCCCACACAATTCAGGTCACCCGATCACCATGTACTAATTCTCGTTGATATAGTGCTGGTTCAGTATCCCCGGTCTGATCTACCTCGTGGCCGTGCCCATGTGGCCGCGCGCACGTCGCTTCGGAAACGTTTATGCCTTCGCAACTGTCGACTGCCTATACGCTCTTTTGTGGTTCACTGCCTGGGTCTGTGTGGCTAGCTATGTGGCCGAAGGTAAGAGTAAGGGCAAGTCGGACTCCAGTTCCAGCTCCAGCTCCAGCAGCAGCAGCAGTAGCTCGAGTAGTTCGTCGAGCAGAAGGGACACCAGCAGCAGTGATAGCAGCAGCAAGAGCGGATGCGATAATTGGGCCTACGGCAGCGCAAGCAAATGCAATATCAGCACCGCAACTGTGATACTTGGTGTCGTTATCTTGTGAGTATGTCCATGAGGCATCTCGTTACGTGTGCTGACAATAAACCAGCCTGCTCTTCGTCGCAACCGCCTTCATGTCCTTCCGCAATGTCTCGCATTTCCGCCGCACCGGCACCTTGCCCGACGCTGTTTCCGATCCTACCTTTGCCGCGCAGACAAAGGCCGCCTTTTCCTCGAACCCTGCCCATGATTTCGAGGAGGAAGAAGACGACTTCCGTTCTCGCGCTGGTATCGGCTCTTCTGTCCGTGGCGACAGGGACGAGGACTACGCTCTGCTGCAACAGAGCGAGGTGGACGAGTTTGGAAACTCGCATGCTGCACGCTCGGCTCTGTCGGGCACATATGACCCGACGGTCACTAGTGGAAGCGTGCTCCACGACTACAACACCAGCTATGGCGGTGCGCACGGCCAACATTATGGAGGAGCATCCGAATTCGGATCCAGTGTAAGCGGCTATGGGCGCTGAGCGTGGCTAGCGGCGGTTTTCTGCGTTTATACCTTCGAAACGACCATGGAGCGGTGTTTACGGGCGCACTCGTGCTGTATTATCCTTTTGATTGACTTTTTGCGTGAAGTTCTGAACTGCCCATTTCTGTCTGCTGCTTCCACTGGTGATGATTGTATGCTGTGATTGGATGGGACGAGTCCCTTACGTGTTCGCATCGGACCTTATGTCTGCATGGTTATTGATGATCTGGATGACTCTGTTGGACTATGACATAGATAGCATTCAAGTTCTGTAAATGTATATGGCCTGGTTTATGTCATTTCCTCGCCTCATAGCAACCCAACTGTACTGCCGACTGGCTCGGTAGTAGTCAGATGTGAAGTATCATAAGAGAGTTCCGATGCCTGTAGCTGGAACTATCATAACAATGCTTGGGCCGAGGCCTACTCTCCGCACGAAACACCCCTTCTTTGTGCACCAGTACCCCACACACCTCATAACAATTCAAAAGTCCTCCATAATCGAGTTCCCCCAAGCCATGAAACCATCTGAAATTCACTTCATCAAGAGACTGATTTCACATCCGGAATCAGAACTCCACCACATCTCCTACAACGGACTCGACCTCTGCATGAAAATCGTCCGTAGCAACCCAACCCAATTGAGCTCCCCATATTCATTATCTCCCAAACTAACACACCCAGTTCCACATCGGAGAGGACCGCGGCTTTGCCCCCGATGGCCGTGACCTCTGCAGATACCGCTGTGAAGCTCAAGCTTACCGAGCTCTTCAAGCACAAGGGATATGTGACCAGGGCATTGTGCCTCGTTTCCATGGAGTTTTAGAGAACCTCAACCCTCACAACTTTGGCTCGATCCTAGAAGCGTTCAAAAGCGATGAGCGATATCCGCGTGCCATTCTGATAGAGTATTTGCATGATGCTACAAACTTTGTCTCCAACGGGGTTACACTTGACATGGCTCAGCAGGCTTTACGGGGTCTGGAAGCAATTCATGGTGCTGGTGTCATACACAATGATCCGAAACTTGATAATGTTGTTGTTACTTCGGGAGTGACTCCGAGAGTAGCTTGGCTTGATTTCGATGTGGCTATCGTGTTTGAGGGGAATACGAGAGGTAAACTCGACTTTGTGGAGGAGGCCACTTTCGAGATTAGCTTATTCCAGGATTATTGTGCCAAATATGTGAGATCTTCAAAGCGCCTATACCATACTTCGGCAATAATGCTGATGAAAGTAGGGAAATATCCAGGACCCGGATCTGTGGACATTCATCAATGATGCGCAGAGTACATGGTTATCGGCGCACAGCACCTGTGGTACTAACACACGCAACTCCGATCTTACCTCTGCATGATTTGGTTACTTTTCGATGTACACCAATTCCCGGAAAAGGGTCAGCTGAATCTATACTTTCCATATCCTACGCTACCCACATTGACCTATTCCGCTCACTGATATATTTCCAAAGCTCTTGTATATGGCATTCGGACATGCTTGCTTTTCTTTTGTCTTAATTGGTTGGTGCTTGCCTGCTGGTGGGTCTATAGCTGGCGCTTTTCCGAGAAGGGCAGATATAAAGTGACTCCAGCATTTTGTAGAAGCGCTGCTGGTGAGAAATTGGTCCACCCTACTGTGTAGGAACATTGCTGTGATTATAACATTGAGCATGTAGGATTCCAACATTGTCTATTTTTTCTCTATCAATGCACTGGCGTACAGTGTGAGATATTGCCCAATTATACCGGTAGATACAATACCATATACGTTCTCCGTAGATATTGTGCACAGGTCATCCCACGGATGATAGGAAGGTCTACGATGTCATGCAGTAGGCCAGCCTGAATCAAATCGAGAGAATCGAGGTATTCTCAGCAACAAACTACCGCGTTACATGCGAAGTATAAGGAAACGAAGCATACAGTCCTGCATAATATTTACCCGGTCGCTGACCGCCAGACAGATATGCCGGCAATTCTGCCACCGCCCGGGACTTATCGCAGGACTGGACAACTTGCGTCCAGCCTTGCTTCTTCCTACAGTCTGTCATCTCCCATACGCCTGCTTGCCAATCAATCAATTCAACAGGTCGTCCCCGTGTGTTCCTAATAATACCTATTCTCAAACGTGAGTCAATTAGCACTCACAATATAATCGAAACCACTAACAACCCGCCGCACAGACCATATTCTGGGTCACCATTGAAACCTGAAACTGCTACACACAATACCTATCTAGCTAGATATAGTATCTAGCTATACGACACGACCACGACAACGATACCCACCCACCACACCACACCACACTACACGAAACACAACCTTCTATACAGAAGAATACAAAATGGCCTCCATCGACCTCTTCACACAATACCCCCTCCACCTGGACCCAACCAGCAAATCCATCTCCCTCAACAACACACCAAGCAACACCACTGCCCTCCCCGTCTCAACCAGCACAATAAACACCGAACTCACACACCTCAACGCCCTCCACCGCTCTCTGATTTCTCTCGACCCGCCCAACATCCCCCCTCCCCCACTCCCCATCAACCCCAAGCGCAGCGCCCAGATCACCAAGCTCCGCGACAGCGCCAACACCGCCTACCGCAAATCGAACCATGCCGATGCGGTCCGTCTCTACACATATGCTATTGATATGGCGCTGGGCCGGCCCGGTTGGGAACCCGTCACGCTGGCGAGGGACGAGTTGGCGGGATTGTATGCGAATCGGGCGCAGGCGTGGATGAGCCAGCGTGCGTGGCCGGAGGGGTTGGTCGATGCGAGATGCAGCGTTGAGAGTAAGCCCGTGGCGAATGTGAAGGCTTGGTGGAGGGGTGGGAAGTGTTTGGTGGAGATGGGGAGGTGGGAGGAGGCGAAGGGAATGGTGGAGAAGGGGTTGGAGATTGAGGGGAGGGTTAGTGAGGGTGGGAAGGAACTTTTGGCGTTGTTGGCCGAGGTGGAGGAGGGGTTGAAGAGGAGTAGGAGTGCTTGAGGGGATGATTAGTTGGGTGGATGGATGGAATGCTTGTGGATATGTGATATGTGTGTGGTAAGAGAGATGGCGTGAATCGAACTGGGATTCGATTATCTGGAGTACATTTCTTTTCCTATGACTATATTTCTTAATGGCGTTATGGTTGTATGAATATCATCATGCATTGATTGCGTTCAATTTTCCCATCACTACCTGTCCCATCAAACACATACAAAGTAGATGTGCGATTAACACTATAACACAACCTCACCCCAAAGCTATCCCAAAGCTATCCCAAAACAGCCTAGTAAATACACATTATGTTCTAGCAGTAAGGCTGAAACCCTATCTATCCATCCCCAAAAGAAAAAGGAAAAAAAAAATATGAAACAGCGACGATCAAACACTCACAACCAAAAGCAGCCCCAAAAAAGAAACACAAAGAGCAAAGGAAAAAAAGGAAAAAGAAACCTCCGATGCGGGGAATCGAACCCCGAGCTGCTGTGTGAGAGACAGCGATGTTAGCCATTACACCACATCGGACTTTGTTGGAGATGTGTGGTACAGAGCGATTGATAATGGACTGAAAAGTTTGGTAGTGTTGTTCGGAGTGGAGACTAGTTAGTCAGTTGGTGGAGTGGAGCGAACGGGTGGATTACGTCATGGTTCGTTGGGCTTCATTCGTTTGTCTAGGGTTATACGGAGTATTAGGTTGTGGTTGTAGTTGTTGGTTTGGTAAGTATGGATCGGTTGCATTAGGTGTGTTTATTTATCTACTAGTGTATATTTGCTTACTACTTGTGGTTTTTGAAAAGGGTGTTGGTTATTAGCTCGAGTATGATGTTCATTAAGATATGGAGGTCGATGATATATATACTAATGATACTCCTAAGTACTGCTCGCACCTACTGGCCATACCAGCTTCGATCTTAGAGTCGAGTAAATAGGACCAGAAGTGCTAGAAATAATTGATAGACACCGTAATCAGCTTCACAGTGTAATAGAGCTTTCCTTTTGGATATTGTAAATATAAGCCGAATGAACACCTCCAATGTCTTCCACCATTAGTTGCTGCTCTAGAGTCATCTCGAGTGACGAATCAGTTGGAGGCAGAGACCCCTTGTTAAATCTGAGATAACGTGGCGGGAATGTCCTGCCCATTAACGGCGTCAACGATACAGTCGAGGCCTAGGTAGTTGCAGTGCGGCATGCTGGTGTGGATCTGGGATAAGAAACACCTCAACCATGTACCCATCTCCATGACCTGAAGGGCATCGTGCCAGCAGGTTTCACTCGGAATCATGAAACACTGCGCTGGAGCCACTTGGTTATTATGACAGGCTATCTGTCGGTTTCATTCCATCCTCGACCTTTCAGGACCGTGATCGTGCATAGTCTTGAATTGAATTTGACATCTTTCACTAGTTCCGCTTTGTATGCTCATATGGAGCAGAGAGGAGACCGTTCTCAGGTCTCCCAAACTCGACAGAGTCAGCAAGCATGGCACCCAGGATGAGGCACCGCTCGAGGACCTTTAAGAGCCTTTTGGCAGCAAGCGGATACCAAACTTATGGATAGTTCCGAAATGCGCATCCTTAATCCTCTTGTGACCCAGGTCCACTATATTTGAGGTCTTCACTGTGATTAACACACTGGTATTGCGAGGCATCCAGCCTTTTCTCTATCCTCGTTCGAGATCCTCGGCCAAGTCATACGCCTCTAGATGGAAGATATTGCTTGAAAAGCAAGACCCATAATTGTCTGAGAAACGCGACAATAGATATCACAAAAGTATTTAGCCGGTCTGGCGACAGATTTGCACGGCTACGGTGTAGCTCACCGGTAGGCAAGGCTCTATGAGAAGGGTCGCTTCGTCCTCTGAACGTACATTGCGACTTTCAATTATCGAGCGCATGATGTAGCAAGTGTTCGGGCTATACTTCGGTGCTGGATGCGTAGTGGCAAGGCTCCTTTGAGCTCACAGACTGTTACCCACTAGATAAACGGAGATATCCCTTGGATAGTGATGTGTCTCTGTTCACCAATGTGAGCAAGGTCGGTACTGCAAGATAATAGCTATCTTTCGCCGTAGTATAGAAGGCGTTGAATCGGTTGGCCACACACTGCACTGTAGCTCTCTATCGATCGACTGGATCCAGAGAGCGACATGCATCGACTGGGCATGCAAAGGGGCCTTCGACCTTCGATTTCTTCTGATATTTCGCAGTATCTTGCTTTGAAACCATTGAAAGCTTTCACTGTACGGTTATAGGTGGGAGTCGCTGAGATGTTGAATGGAGTCTCATATAGGGAGTATACGATAGCGTCGTCATGTTGGGTTTCTCTCAATGCTGCGCTGATGCATACCTCGTCGTCCGGAAGTACGTCCAATAAAGGATTGGTAACATGGCCCGCATGTCGGTAAGCCCCTGGGCGAAAAGTTATCAGTCTCATTATGACAAGACTTATGCCAGTAGCCTCCATGCGACGGCTATATATTGCTTGGGCCATCGCATTCTGCACTATAGGCTTGGTTGAAGTACTTGTCTCACAGAATCCGGTTGTCACTCTCCACGGCCGCTATAGCCGGAGAACCATATTCCGCCTAAGGCTCTCCTCAATTTTAATAAAGCCTGACCAGATGGATCGCAGAATGGGCGCCCTCAGCTTATCCATGTTCCAACGGAATAGTTTTGGGTTCTCCGGCCGCTCACAGCTATGCTGTTTAATCATGATTTCCCCATTTCCAGCGCCAGCAATAGTTCTCTCCATGAAATGGGAAAGATGAGGCTTCCAGTCACTGAATGCTTCCGGTTTGCTGGCAGGCTTGACAGGCCATTGTGATCCGTGCAGCTTCCTGGTTAGAAGGAAGCAGCAGCTTCACATAACCACAAAACTCCCGGATGTCATTGAAACGGGGTGGTGACGGCATGAATACATGGCTTTGCGTTGAGATGCCTGTAAGTAAAAGATTTGACCTCGTTGGCATTGTGTGTCCAAATGGGCGTTCCCAGCCATACTTTCGTGGCAGATGGTAGATGGTTTGGATGACTTGAGCCGCCGAGGGATTCAGAGTATAAGTATCGAATCGCGTTAAGTACTAGCACACAACAAACTGGTGCCAATGCATCGGAGACACGCTAATGTGTGGATCTCTCGAGATAGGGGCGATAGACCACGATGGGGCGCTGCGGAGGCAGTACCCGCAGAAGAAGAGCATCCTGCTGTATGACTCGCACCGACCATATACTGACTGTTTTCGAACCCCCCAACTCGCTCATGTTCACCGAGAAGCCGTGATTTCTGTGGCTAGATCTTCCTCACGAGTATGAGTTCTTCACAGTAGAATGAAAGGGACACTGCACCCGGATAGCAGCATCTGCCTGGAGGGTGGTCTGACGAATGGCAAGTGAGTGAAAGAGAAAGCACCCCGCAGTGAGAGGAGACCTCGGGAGCGGAGAAAATGAGCGAGAAGTGTTGGCTAGTAGATCGATTCGCAGCCACACGAAGGGACAGCCATTGGCTGTTTCATCAGATAAAGGCTCAACGGAACAGTGTGCTGAACAATGATACTCCGGGGTAAGAGGCACCTCCATAGTAGTTGATGTTGTCAACTGGAACGTCACTGTCCGGAAGCTGTGAACAGAACAGAATCACACCGCGGATTCTTGACAGTGAACAGCCATGAGGCAGTTCTTTTGTTTCTGGGATGTAAATAGCAAGACTACAGGATACTTAGTAGCGGGCTTGAAGCCAGAGATAAGGGATATCAGAAAAGACCCAGTGGCTGGTAAGTTCCATACATAGACCGGCTGTGCTGCAGTCCCATCCAAATAGGTAGGGCTTCTCATTGCGCTATAATGCCAGGTAGTGTGACGATGAATGTTGTCGCAAGTTCGCTTCACTTTCGATTGTCTTGTGATAGGCTGGTTCTGAGATGTGGTGCACGTCGACTAAACAACGCAGTATTTCATCGACAATAGTATCCTAGAACCCCACTCTCCACCAACACACCATAAGATGTTGCTGTAGTCGTAAGTGAAAGAATACCGCGCTGGACCACTGATTGTAGCTGAAATGGTGCTTTTAAATCAGTCTGAGGCCAATTCCTCGGACATAGTGTTATTCAGACGTACATCAAATATTCAACCGGAGTGAGCCGGGACCATAGAATGGGCGGACTCGTCCATTTTGTCTTGTCAATATCCATTGGGGTCCTAATCGAAAATGTAGCCCCCTCGACCATATAACAAATGCCAATAATGCAATCTTGGCGAGAGATCGAGACAAAGTACTTTATTGCCTTAAATGAGTATTTTTATTGGAGGCACCTCGAGTAACAACAGGCAGGGAAGATGACAGGCAAGAGCCAACAGCAGGACAGCGTAGCTGATGCAGTTACCTGCCTTTATTATCAGGCTTGCCAGACCAGACGCGCGTTTGAAGCTGTTTTAAGCGAGGCAGGAGAAGAAGCAGAAAGCCATGAAGAGTCCATCGAAGAAGACAAGGGAGCCGAAGAAGCCGAGACTACCGGGTATACCAAGTGGCCCACGATCTGCAATTTGAGACAGCTTCCGAGTGTCTAGAGCCACCAGGAGAGGATGACGTGTCTCGGCGATTATTCGAGCAAGCACAGATAAGTGTAGGTGCAGTGTATATATAATCCAGGAAAGATCTGAGTATCTCCTCGTGGAGTGATTCAATCTGGCTCGTGGTCCATAGGATGTAGGACTCCTAACACAGGTTGCTCGACTGGTACTCGCGCACCGTACGTGCTGTTTCGACCAGAAAGCCAGTTGCTCTTGGATATACTAGACGAAAAATGACCGGATGAGAATGAAAGGCATCCTCGACCTGGACTCTGTCTTGTAGTGCATCTGCAGCGCTGTTCAGAAGTGTCGTTGCTGATGAGAGGTAGATAAGCACAAGCAAGACCGTTATTGAAGTGAACCGCCCAGTGACTGAGAAAGACTTCACGGGAACTTATTCAGTGGACTGCATGAGATTAGACACCAGATGACGTTCATACCGTTATTCAAGCATGGACAGGTTGCGGAGGAAGAGACATCGCGACTTTGTTGAAGCGCAGCGAGAATGGCAATGCCAACATGCGCGTGCCCTTGGCAACGGTGCTTTTGATCTCATTTGCTGAAGGGAGCGTCCAGTCTGACAATGGTCAACACAGAGTACTTTCAATCGCCTAATTTTCCCAAGCCCGGCCTTAGACCACGCTATTTCTAGGGCCAATCACGCCTTCGTCGTACAGAACTGATAGGTAAAGGTGCAGAGAAATTGGGGTATGAATCAGAACGTCAGAAGTCATACAGCCCTTATTTGCTCGGATGCCCGGGTTGAGGGTAGGCTGGGTTAGTCAAGGAAGCACACTCATGACCCAGTTGGCCCACGGCTGCCACAAGTCGACCACAATAGTTCCGGAACGATACAATAACGCCTTGAATGGACTAAGTAGATTGATGAAGCAAGATGTGATTGTCCGCAACTGACTGGATCAATCTCAGTCTCCCAGGCTTGACTAGAGCAATCTGAGTCTGGTCGGTCTGATCGGTCTGATCGTTTATGTTTATCGGCACCTGCCTCGCACAAGGTCGAAGCCTTTTGATGATCTTTGTTTGATGTGCGCGTGGAACATGGGATCCATCCATCTCCATCTTTTGCGATCATGGTCGGTTGCATCTGGCAAATTTCGCTTTCATCCGCTGAGCAGGGCGATACTCTTGTCCTTAACCCCCTCTAATTGCGCTTTGCTTAAAATGATATAAACTGAGGTTAAATTGCTGGAGGAACCAATATCATCAGTACGAATTGATTCCATCAGTGATATGTAGAGGTGCATCTTGCAGGTCTCGTTTTCCAGCTATATAGACTTTCTGAGATGCGTCAGTGAACTTGCGTCCGCGTGCTCTCGTAGGGTGTATCTATAGCTAAAGGACAGTATTTTGGCGCAGCTCTTTGAAGTAGCCGTAGAATGGTCTCCCATGTGATTAATCGGGATGTCTTCAGGCAAGCGTAGCTGCACTCCATGAACGAGCGCCAGCCAGATATGTACTGGTCGAATGAAAGTAGCAATAACGACCGCATCTGAGGGTGATAAACGATATACGCTTCAAAGAGCCTAGAAGCAGCTAAGATGCCAAATGAGAAAGGATAGAAGAAGGGGACGGCGCAGGCAAAACACTGGCCAGTGAACCAGGTAGAGTGCCTACCGGCAAAGGACAGTGTATTTGTGCCAGAATCGGATTGGCGGGCGAATGAAAGCAGCTCCACTGAGCCATACTGTTCGAGTGAGAAGTCTCAGAAGATGCTACGCTTCACGTCCTGTTCCTTCGTTCGCCCGAGGATGTAAGCATCGAACGACGCCGTCCCGGCAAAATCATATACTCTCCCACCGGGACAACAAGAGCCAATCGCGTCGAAACGAGATACCCTCCAGATCAAGATGCAGTATGCACTGGAGAAGATGACGAGATTGATTAGATGGAGAATTGGGCAGATTGGAAACAAATCGCTGACCCGAACAATGGCTCCTGGCACAAGAAATAACAACTCTGGGTTGCGTGAGTTTCAGTGTGGTACTGGTTGGTTGTGACAATATGCGCAGCTTAGAACGCCTTGACTTGATTGGTCTGACCACTTGAACCTGAAGCATCTCCCTTCATACTGGAGATGGAGAGCGGTGGCCAGCATGACTTTTTTTTGTTCTGTGTGGCGACGCTTGATCTTGCATTAGCGTTTGTTGTTCCAGATTAGCCTTGCTATTGTTAAGAGTAGTTTTCTTCCCAGAATGCTCTTTGACATCTTCTAGAGCTCCGTAGACATGTTCGAGGTATAGCATCACCCGCAGAATCGCACCGAAAGTCGCTCACTTATCCGCTGCATGACGCGGGATATATACACTGACGCGCGCAAGCCCAACATGATTGGGAGACAGACAACTGAAGTGTAATGTTTCCAGCAACCCCGAATCGTATATGTATCCATGATGCAGATCGAATGCCGTCTTGAATATAACATAATATTAAGAGACACAATGGAACAAGACATAGAATCACCGATTATAGCTGGTTTTAGCGTGTGTATAGAAAGCAGATAACCGAAACGTCAGTTCGGCCCATTTAAATGAAGCAGGGTGTGCTCCAGGAGACTTCTACCGCCAAGGCAAGAGGGGGTATAATCATTGATGTAAAGGATGAAGATACGTCGTAAGATTCAAACCAGAGCACTTATAGTACTTGAATGCCCTGGAACCAGAACCAGATCCTAGTTCCTCGACAAGCTGCGTGATAGATCGGGCTCTTTTTGCCTCAACCATCGGTCGAAGGCCACATGCCCAAAAAGAATAACATGTATTTAAGGCTGCGGCCGGGACTCCTCGACGTATTGTATTCGCAGGGAGTACCTATCAGATGAGCTGGGCAATATTGACGTAGAAGATCACCGTCGTAAACAGTAGGCACAGCAGAAGCCGAAGTATGTGTGGCAGACTCGCTTAATTCATTGAACGAGTTGTCTAGACACTCTGTGGTATGGAGCTTTATGCTTTTTCCAGGCCTTCATATCATTATCAGCAATATTCTATATACGTAAAGAGAGTGGAAGACTTACACATCCAGTTTCGATGAATAGATCTGAAGAAGTGGCTTCTAGAAGAAACAGTAGAAGGGAATAAGAGTTGCTGGCTTATTGGAAGAGATGGAAGTGGGTATGGAAGACGAGGGTGGAAGATGATGAATGCACCAATCCCTCAAGCCGTAAAGTGAAATGAACACTGTCGGTGAGGTTCATGGCCCTGATAATGGCCTAACTGGGTCGGTTGCCTTTCCGAACGATGGATGAGTGTCTCAGGATGCTTGTTAAAAGGCCCACGTGGGAAACGATGTGTGCTCGGGTTAGTATCGAACATCCCGGACTAAAGTTTTTCAGGGCCCATGGCCCTTTCATCTTCGAGTGAGTAATGCTGTCGGTGTGCTACTATGGTGCTGCGCAATTGGACAGTGTGTGGGTGTAGCTGTATAGGAGCTTTGCCCATTCGTTGTGCGATTATTGGAGTGACATATGGGTGCCGGAAAGTGCCGTAAATTGACTCAAAAGCCTTTTCTTACACCCAAGCGGTGGAAACAGTGGCAAACAAAGACGTGTTTCGTTGGTTCATCTCTTGGTTGAACTCATCCATCGATCTAATAAGTAGCGTCGGGAAAAATCGGTAGTATGACAGTCTGTGGGAGCACCAAAGTGCAGTTATAGCAACAACGACGTTGGCCAGCAGTACAGCCAAGGGTATCTATCAATTGCCGAGTATGACGGGAGTTCTTCGAAAGACTCATCGCACAACTTAAGTGGCGGCGAGATGGATCCTAGGAATATGGCGCTGTGCCATACCTTCCGTAAGACTAGTCTCTGGTAGTATAGAGGTATAGAAGCAACAAGACTCATCTTGTGTCGTTCTTAGTGAGAACCTTTGACCTCCGTGTAATGTTGAGACCAAGAGGTACTCCGTACAGAACGGGTAAAACCTCAGTATTCCTTGGTCGTGTTGAGCGAACTCTCGAGTGCTCATTCTCTGAGACCTATATAGTATGGTGGTCTCTCGCCTAAGCTCACTGTATCGCCGGCATGGTTCTCTGACTAGAGACTCGTCTGAGTTCTTCAGGGGGACGCTCAATCAAGCGAAACCTATCGTATGACCAAAGTATGAAGGTACCCGCATAGCATGTCTCTGCGGGCCTGGCGACTGCATCACTCACACGCCACTCGGTAGGCAGTACCCAGAGCAATCGACCGGCTGGGATACAGTATCCAATATAATGCGGCACATGGCCAACAGTCTCAACGACGAGATATGATTCATTTGACAGAAGAATCATGAAGGTGTCATTGGAGTACGCGTCGACCGCCACCAATGAGATTAGTAGTTTTCAGATGTCGAGCTAATGTGAGCTGACCATCATAACTAGAACAGTTTCCCGACTGAGTAGAGCGAGGAAGTGAGGGAGATTGTGCTATGGAAGTGAGACGACGGACACTCGCTTGAGCCTCGCATGATCATAGAAGAATCATAGTAGCTCTGGACCTCTTCATAGTAAGAAAGTAATATAGTGATACATATAGCAGCATACACCATTGTAGAAACAAGCGTGTCTAGAGCCATATCATGAAGTGAGCAGAAGATATCCCATCACAAATCAAGAAGGGCACAACGTACAGGGAAGATGAAAGCTCGAGCATATCCAGAGAGTATGTTTCTATAACCTTCCTTTCGCCGATGATGTCTCGAGGTGTATAGTAGATGAAAATAGTATATATTTTGATGAAGCGAACGGGGTATGAGAGAAAGAGAGGAGTGGGAAGAAGGAGAAAGAGGAGGGAGAGGGGAAAAGCGGACCTTTTATAAGAACAACAAGCCGGTAATCAGCTGATCTAATTAACACCGACGATTGTGAAGCGGCTGGTGAAGACCAACATTCATACGATACGCGACGGGTATGGCGACAGGTATGGGATCACTGAACGCATAGCGTTGTGAATCAGATCTCATAGTGAGTGCACATGGTTTCACCATACGATGCCATTCTATGACCGAGGACATGACTGAGAACCAAGGGAGACCCTGTGTAATGCACCCAGTAGCGTTAGGGAATAGTATTAAAGGAGAGAAGGAATTGGTGAAGAAGTGAACAGATCAGATGTGCCAAGACAGCAGAATATGTGATCCGGAGATTCCCATCTGCGAGCGTGAATCAGCAGCCGGGGTCCGTTAATATCGGCAGCGTCACCATTTCAAAGGTAATGTGATTAGTCAAGACTTCACGGTCTGAATGGTGAAACAATTCACCTTTTAGTAGGTATGGAAAGAAGGATAATGCAATTTGCGACATGGATGTTATGGTGTGGGACAAGGCAGTCAATACGGCAATCATATGCCATGACAGTTTGCAGGACTTTCAGTTATGCTCGTAATGCCGAGACTCAGTACCATGCTTACCAGGATTGAATCAATTAGGGAAAACTAGAGGGCAACGATAACTATTACTACGGAAATCAGGCCAAAGTGTAAATAGACCTCGTAAATTCCATTCAAAGCCAACTAAAATGCTATTAAGACAAAAGCCATGATGGGAATCATACAAAATCACCCCAAATATCAATACCCAACACTAGGAAACAAACACGAAAGACAAAATCAGACCTGAACACTAGAGCCATCGCTCTTCTTACAAGAAGAGCATGCCCCAGCGCCAGCCGCAATTTGAGACGGCGTGCGGGCAAAGCTAGGAGGAACATCCAAGGCAGGGTTTCTCGCGAAGAAATGTCTCGGACGAAGAAGCAGAGTCATTGGCTCAGCTGGCATGATGGGGTAGTCTTCAGGGGCAGGGAAGTGAGTAAGGCCAAACGTATGCCAGAGGACGACGTCCGTGTTCTCGATGGAGGAGTTCGGACCAGCGGCTTCGATCCAGGCTGGTAGACCCTGGGATGGCTCGCCCGAGGTCTGTGGTACGTGGCGACCGGCAGGGTGAATCTGGTCATCGGAGTCTTTATTAGGAAGTTAGTGAAAGCTCATGGTAGTGTGTAGGGTAGGGACTTACATTTAGTGACATGCACAGCGTGTCTAGCGAATCCAGCCCGCTTCCAGACCAAGCTACCCTCCTTAGGAAGCAAGGGGGGAACTTCACGGCTCACTAGCTTGTAGCAGACAGGCTTTTTGCTGTGGGGGTTAAGCTTGTTGGTGTTGGCGATTTCCCACGTTCTGGATGTGTTGCCGTCATAGTCGGACATGGCTTCCAGAGGAGTGGTGAACTTCGTCTTCTTGGCGTAGAATGCGTTTCCGTACGGGTTCTCAGCGCTTCCTACCTCAGCTGCACTCCGAGTTGCGTCGACTTGGAACACGGTGTTGTTGGGCCCGTCGACATTGGCGTCCACACGCAGACAGAACAGGTGCTGGTGGTTGTGTGCGTTGACGCCAGGGTACACTTCGGTACCCCAGCCCTTGGTGTCCTCGCCGGGGTTCATGGCATAGGTGTTCAGAATACCTGTGAGTTTGATATCAAGCTGGATTGTACCATCCTGGTGGAAGATCCAGTAGACGCAGTACTCGTAGTTGGCGGCAGTGAAGATGTGGGAAATGATTAGCTTCCGACCACGAGTCACAATAACGGACTCGTCACGGAAGTCGGTGTGCTTGAAGAGGATGCCGGCATCTTCCTCGTGGATACAGATAGCGTTCTTGATAACTGTGCTGGCACCCGCGCGGTTGACAAAAGCAGCATCCATGTAGTGGATGGCGCCCTTGCAGTCGCAACCCAGAGACAAACTGTTGGTCATGTAGCCGCCGCCGTACTCTCCCAAGTCGAACGCGTGCTTGCGCTGATGAGGGTGCTCAGGGTTTCCATAGGGAACTACCATCTCCGCCAGAGAGAGACGGTAGAATACAGGGCGAACATTTCCATTGTCGTTGAAGGTGATGTTGTTCAAGACGATACCTTCGCGGTAGTTGAAACCAACGTGGATGTTCCACTTCTGCCAGTCGATAGTACGTCCGTTGATACCGAAGGAAACGCCCTCTGGCTGCGTGATATGGATGGGCTTGATATCGGTCCTGTACCCGCCCTCTTTCTCAATCCACGCGGGGTGGTAGTTGTTGGGGGGCACCTTGCTGATGGGCCTCCGCACCGGCGGGATATCGATGTGAATGACCTGCTTCGTTTCCGCATTGAAGATCGGGCAGAAGTCCAGAGGAAAGGTGTATTGAGAATCGTCAATGTGAGGACGGTAGTACATAAGAGCCTGCTGTAGACGGACACCCGTACCAAAGCGCTCGTCGTACCCGATAGTCCAAGCTAGAATGAATGAGCATTATGCAAGTCAAAACAAGCCGTACAACAGCAACTTACGATCACAATGAACCTTGTACATATCCTCCTTGGGAATGCCGATGATCGCGCACTGCTCGATGACCTTCGGATCCTTGCGAACAATCGACTCAACCTCCTGCAAGTCTTCCATAGTGATGAGGGGCTGCACATCAGGCGTGTGCTCCCATCTCACAATCTTCTTGTCATCGAGGTCGACGATTCCATCGTAGACCTTGCCGCCAGGCGCAATGGCAACGACATCCGCGGCACGGGTGGGACGAGGGACCTTCTGGGGATCTGCCAGCCACGCCATCATCTCCGCCTTGCGGGGCTCATACAGAGTGACCGCATTGAAGTTGACCTTGCCATATTGCTTGCGGATAAGGGCGACAGCGGCGTCAATTTCCACCGTTGAGAGGGGGTCCAAAGGATGAGGAGGAGGAGAAGTAGCTTGGACCTGATGGGTCAGCTGTTGAAGGCGCTCAAGAACCATGATGAAGAGAGCGGTGTAATGCAGGCAGTATGATGTCTTTCGGTGAACGCCTCTGCGTATAAGAGGCGGTGGTACTTAGTGGTAGTAGTTATGGGAGGCGTAGGAGTATATGTTTTCCAAGCGAGGAAAATAAACCGGCGACCTGGCCGGGTTGTACGGTAGGACAAGAAATGAAGAAGAAGTAAAGTGATGCTACCACCCAGACTGTGTGAAACCATGGTCGATGCAGAGGGGGACGAGCCCACCTTATATGCAGAGAGCGCATGGCTGCACGAGCGCATTACCAGAGACTGGATTTGATTTGAGTGTACAGCACCACCGCTGCACCACCGATAAGATACGCCTCGATAAGCACGCCCGGATTCCTTGCCCTGAAGCGGTCTAGTGGCTTCTGCTTCTCCGCCGCGACTCAAAGCGGCAATCGGAACCTTGTCCAAGACCACCGGTGAGATAGGCTACCCCGGATTCGCAGACTGACCCGAGCGTCGGCTGGGAAGGGTCCGATCTAGGCGTCGGATGTGGTTGCCCCTATCAGGTCCAGCAAGGGACGGACCAGTCTTGATTCCCCTCCCAATGCAAGATCAGCAGACCGATCGCGGACGGGGTAATACAGCGTGTTCTGCCTGCATCTCTCTCTGCCAGGCTGTCATTGAGCCACGACGGGTAGAGTGGGTCTGGACTACTAACAGAGGAGTTGAATAATGGTAGTTGATAATATGTCTATCATAGAGGTAGAGTAGATTTCAAACTAGTTTCTACCTACGTGGATGAAAAAGAATGGAGTGATAAACCCCGGACGCTTAAAGAAATAATGCTTGAGGTAGATCACATTCCTGCCGGAGACGAACACCATACACCTATTGCAAACACCCACCTCCAAGGCAATACGAAGGCACTGCAGGCGATGAACTCCTTGAAACGGACCGAAAAAGAACAAAGAAAAAAGAAAACAGACTAGAAACAAGACAATGCACCAAGAAAACACAACCGATGCCACATGCTATGTACATCCATCACATCATATAGATTCCTTGCCATCTCTGCAGAAAGCAACATGACAAACAGGGGAGGGTGAAAAAGTAATCAGAACCGTCGGCTAAGGTTCAATGGAGAGAAGTGACCGTGGATCCGGATGCTGTTGCCAGACCCAACAGGCCGGGAGGAGGAGGAGCCTATACAAGCAAGAGAGCAAAGAGTCAGGGAAAATGTACCTAAACGTAGACGATATCTCGAACTCCCCGAACCTGATCTAACACCAAATATTAAACGGAGATAATACCAAGACAGCCAGACGAACCGACGAGCCTCATGACTTGGCAAGCTGGAATTGCCCAAGGGCGCCGCCAGTTGCACCAGGGGTCATTGTATGGGGTGTTTGGCTGCCCAGATGACCGGCGTTGGGGGTGCTGGGCGTGCCGGTAGCCGAGTAGATGGTGGCGCCGTTGAGATTGGGAGTCTGATGGGGCTGCATGTGGTACAGCAGAGCAGGCATTTGACCGTTCAAGCCCCAGATTTGTCCCGAGTATTTCGACTCATCGATAGCGCCGTTGAAGACGAGTTGGCGCATCTTCCAGTAGATCTCACCCGTCACGAGAGAGTCCGACCCTGCCTGATGAGCGATGCCGACGCGCTTGACACCGAGCTCATCCGCTATGTCTTGCAGACCCGACTTCTGTCCGAGATTAGTGAGGATCTGAGCAGCGGCTGGCGTTAACGGAGAGTCGTTTACAGCCTGATTGCGTCCTGCATGTTTCATCAAGTACTTGATGTCATACAGCGACGGGAAGAAGATCTTGAGGAGCTTGTGGAATTCCTCTTCGTTCTCGGGAAGAGGTTTGCAGAGCATAATCTTCATAAGGTATCCGAAATCATATCCGGAGTGGAAAGAGACCCAATGGACATCTTCCAACAAGACGAGCCCCGAGCTGATCAGAAGAGCACCAAACTCAAACGGGTCGATACCGTTCTTCTCATGCATGGAGAAATCGATACCCGCCTTAGCCAGCATAGCGGTGGACTCTTGTGCGTACATATCTTCCTCCAACGAAAACCGGAAATTGAACTGCCATGTGCATGGCGCCGGGACGAGGCTGTTTCCGAGGGGCTGGCCATTCGCATCCGTAGCGTTGGGCGGGGGAACCTCGCCTTCGGCAGAAAACAAGGTGATACCGAGCTGGATCATTTTGAGGAGATCGACGTTACACCGGAGAGTTTGATAATGGTAATCTGCTTTATTCGTGAACGCTCCCATTGGACGTGCGACGATACCGGGGAACTCGGTGTCCTGGGGGCCTTGGTTAGCGTCACCCATCTCCCAGCAAAAAAGGAGCCGAGCACATCGGTTTTCCCAGCTCCATAGCTAGCGTGCATCTTACCATGCTAATGTAGGGATACTTCTCGACAAACTGGCGGAGGATAGCCATTTCCTGAGCCAGATTGTGGCTCCATACGTCACGTATCCGTGTCTTCACTGCACCCGCCTTTGCCTCAAGTGCCAGTCGGCCATCGTGAGTCTGATGTAATTGCTGCTGTTGCATCTGCGCGCCTCTTGCGAAGCCCATCTGGGCGGCATGGCTGGCAAGTCCGGTGCCGCCTCCATCCCCGGCACTCGCGAACCCTGCGACGGACATACCGTTTGCGATACCAGTGCCGGACAGTGTAAACGGATTGATATTTGTGTTCGGGTTTCCGGCGGCAAAACCGGGGTGACCACCAAGAGATGGAGGTGGAAGGGCTGAGTTGGCCGACTGGGCATGGGCCGGGTGATGTTGGGCTTGTTGCTGTTGCTGAAGATGAGCTTGCTGTAAGTGGGTATAGGAAGCTGTCAGGCCAGTAGGCCCGTATCTGCCGACAGGAGGAGGCATATTGAAGGGGCAGCGATGAGAGAGCTGATCAACTCGTCACGCATCTGAGATTGGGATGAACGATGAGGAAGCGGAGTGTGGAGGGGAGGGGGTCCGTTTCGGCTCTTTTCGCGCTGGGCTCTGAGACGGACGGGCTCATCCTCGCCGGCGAAGAGAAGGACAAGCTGCGGTTGCTAAATCCGGCCTAGTGCGCCAAGCCCCCAGTCCTCCTCGCTCGACTCTCTCGTTTCCGTACAGCTTCAACTTCCTCTTGTTTCCGCCTGTGTCCTCCCATTCTCGCGCTACCACTCCCTCGGTTTCCCCGTCCATTGTCTGTCCGGACTCTGCGGATCTCGATCTAGATCCTATTCTTGTTCGGTCTTCGCCATCTCACCCACCACCGACTCACCACCCAATCCACTCACTCACCATGGCTCCCAACCCCACCGGATTTGACATCAACGAATTCAAGGCCGCCGCCCACCCCCGGTCGGCCTGGGCCAAGAAGGACCCCTGGGCTCGCTAGTACGAGAATACTCCATGGCCGAGTCAAAATAATTGCATGTTATGCTGACTATATCCGCTCCAGCGAGGCCTGGAGATACACCGGTCCTTTCAGCCGCGTCAACCGTTTCAAGCGCATCTTCCCTGGCTTCGGCATTGCCAGCGTTGCTTTCGCCGGCTACTGCGCCTACGAGCATTTCTTCCTGAAGGATGATCACCACCACCACGGCGAGGGACACCACTAAATCACGATTCGAGAAGAAGAAAAGATTAAAGGTGCGAAGCTAGAAGAAGCAGAAGAAGAAACCGACATTGCGATAGGAGGAAAACGAGATGAAGGATACCCCACGGATTTGCCCCGACATCAATGGCATCCGTACGTGATTTAGAAAGAGGGTCCACAGATGTGTGGTGGTGTACAAGCGGGGAGAAAGGGCTTGTTTTATTTCGATTGGGATAGAACTCCATTTTTTTGTCTCATTATCATGAATAGGCCCTTAAGCTCTTTCTACAGACGGCGCTTGGGTTGGTTCATTTGTCGGGTGTACATAGTAACTGTTATTTTATCACATTGAGTGCATTATTGTTCAAAGTCAGGGATTCACGTTGTGTAGTTGACTAGTTAGCCATTGCTCAGCCCAACAACAAGAACTACGTAAATCTACAAGTGTGGCAGATATATTACTCTTGATTAAGTGAGGACTGAACATGGTCATAAATTGCATTAATACGCCAATCATACAGGCTTTTTGTCTAATCATGATACTAGTGGAACGTCTACTCCTCAAATACCAGAGAAATACCGTCATCACCGGCAGTAACAACCCGCTTACCATCCGAGCTCTGAACAAAGGCCATGATACCGCCGGATTGTTCGCCTTCCGAGTTCTCCACCAGACCCAAGTGGCCCTTCCATTCCTTCAACAAACCCTGGGCGGCCGCCGCAGTTCCTCCGCGGGCATCCCAGCGTCTGACAATGCCATCCATACCCACGGAGGTGAGTAGCCACGGTTGGCCTTGGCCGGCCGTCGCGGCAGCCAGCGGGCTGGGACGAGGCAAGGGGGTGGCAGGGGCACGGCTCTGCAGGAACTCAACCTTAACCACGGCTCCCTCGTGCGCCTCCCTGATGTGACGACGGACTGCGAAGCGGTGAGCAGCGTCGAACAAGGCGATCGAGCCATCCACGGAGCCAGCCGCGAGAAGGGTCAGAGGAGGGGAAGAGAAAGAGAGAGTCTCAACACCGTCGCTCTGGGCCTGGAGAGAGGCCAGGAGGGTGCCGGCAGCGGAGGCGGTTGCCTGTGAAGCAGCAGCGCCCTTGCCCTTCGCCTTGGAAGCAGCGGCGCCGCCCGCCGGCGCCAACCGGGGAAGACCGACCACCTTGATGTGGCCCTCAGCACCACCAACAGCAGCAATGGCACCACCCGGGGAGATGGCGATCGAGTACAGACCTCCTTCAACGGCGAAGCGCTGGTCCTCCGCCGTCAGACCGACGACAGCGCTAGTACCGGGGGAATAGGAGACGCCAGCAGCGGCAGCGTCGCCAAAGACATCGTAAACATAGAAGCTACCGTCTTCGGAGACGGTGGCCAGCAGCTTTCCGTCGGGAGTCCAGGCACCCGCAGTGCAAGATCCGGTGTGTTGGAAGAAGGACTGGATGATGGAGATGGGAGCCGCGGTGTCCCTGGGGTCGATGCGGAACACCCAGGCGCTACCGTCGTTGGCTCCCAGAGCAAAGATGTTGCTCTTCTCCTCGTTACCCTTCTCGCAAGGGCAGACAGCAACCCAATTGATCTCCTCCACTTCTTGGGCCTCCGCGAGGAACTGCCATGCACGCCCGGTTCCCTGGGGGGTAGTGTCGCGGTATGCACGCACTTTGCCGTCCATGCCGGCCGTGATAACAAACTCGCCCTTGGGCTCTGTGAATGCGACGGCGTTTACGGTGTCTGTGTGGCCGTCAAGCTTGAGGAGGGGCTTGAGAGAGTCCCGCTCGCGCCGGGGTTGCGGGTCCGACTCGTAGCTGGGGGGGAGGACCGGGCGCTCATCCTGCGGCGTCGAATCGAAGATATAAGCGGTATCGTCTCCGGAGCCAGTGATAACAATGGAGTTGTGGATAGGGTGCTGAGCAATGCAGAACACGGAGTCGTTGTGGCTATCGAAATGGGCGGAAGAGTCATTCTGCAGGGTAATTTCTTGTTCTTCGTAGGTCATGGGCTGATCGCCATCCTCGTCTTCGGGATCCGATTCCATGTGGTGGTCCTCATCGCGGTTGATGACCTCCTCAGCTTCATCGGCTTCAATGTAGGCGTCGTCGTCGGCGCGGTGAGGTTCTTGCGACGACATGGTGATGTAAATATGAAGACTGCGGGGTTGTACAGAACGCGGCGATGTGTTATTCTCGGTGTAAAATGTGTTTGAGAGATATATTCAGGTCAAGATCAGCTTTTGACTGTCTGATCAAAATTATTCAAGAGAAATGTGCAGGAACGACAGAGGGCGCCGTCCGAAGAATAGCTAACTATTATTTTTTTTTCGTTGCTGAGCAATCTTCCCGATCACCCCCCGCTTAGAAATTCGATTCTTTCCCCGCGATGGATGCAAACACAGCAAACATCTACTCAAGGGGATTGCAAAGTATAGCAATTCGCAGTATTTCTATATTTTCTATAAGAGTCTTTGGGTAAATGTGAATATGAATGAAATCTTATCTATTAGACGAATAGTCTATATCCAAAGTACGGAACCTGCTGGGACCTAATATTCTGCAGCGCACCACTCTCCCAAGACGCCCAAGTATAAGCAAGCCTACAGCTTGGAGCCAGCCTTCCTCCTAGCTTCCTTCTCTTGATCGCGAAGCATGCGGCGCAGAATCTTACCACTGGGACTCTTAGGAATGACATCGATGAAGCGAACACCTCCCTTGAGCCACTTGTGCCGGGCTTTGTGGTCTTCCACATGCTTCTTAATTGACTGGGTGATCTCATCGTCACTGCCACGGGCAGAAGGTGACTTGACCACGATGGCCTTCGGGATTTCTCCAGCCGCCTCATCGGGGATGGCTATAACAGCACAATCGGCAACAGCGGGGTGGGTCAGAAGGTGAGCCTCAAGTTCGGCTGGAGCTACTTGTAATCCCTGTGCATTTCGATCGGTTACTTTGCGAGCTTTTCAATTAAGATGTCAAATCGGTGAAGCACGTACCTTGACTTTGATGAGCTCCTTTATACGGTCCACGATAAAGATGTGCTCGGTTTTCTTTGGGCCCAGGCGGACCACGGCCTCGTCACCGGTTCGCATCCACCCGTCCTCAAAGGTTTCCCGGTTCGCCTTCTCATTATTCAGGTAGCCCAAGACGACACTGGGACTGCGGACCAGCAGCTCACCAGGCGTGTCATAGCTTGTGATTTCCTTATTCTCCGGAGTCACAATACGTACTTCAACACCGGCAATGAGGGTTCCAGATGAGCCAAGATAGACATCGGTTGGGTGAGTCGTGCACACCACAGTCGATGTCTCGGTTAGGCCTGAGACATTGTCAGCATAGGTTATTACGTTTCCGGGAGGGCTGCATACCGTATCCTTGTCGAATAATCACGCCAGGATAGAGTTTCTGGAAGTCTTCGGCTGTTTCCACACCCAAGGGCGCCGCGCCAGTAAAGATACTTCGGATTGAGCTCAGGTCGTATTTCGCGCAAGTTTCGTGGTTGCGGAGCATGTTGATGATGATCGGAGGGACCTATTGGAGAAAAGCAATGAGTCTCATGTGGAAAGTGGCTCATGTGAGTAAAACGTTACTGACCAGGAACAAACACGAGATCTTGTAGTTTTGGATCGAAGCTAGATAAAGCTCCAAGTCAAATTTGGGTAGAACAATGGCTTGATCGCCTCGGAATGGAGCCGCATGGCAGATAACCACCAGGCAATAAATGTGGCTCTGCGGAAGTAGACACAGTGCCACTTCGGTGTGGTCGCCCTGGGTCCCAGGGGCCTTGAGCGATTCGCGCCAATCGCCCTCGAACGCCTTGATTTGGAGCACGTTTGCGATTACATTGCGATGGGAAATCATAACACCTTTCTAACATGGGAGGTCAGATGCGATCAGTCTCGAAATATTTCCTTTGGAATGACTTTGACTTACCGGCAACCCGGATGTTCCGCTGGAATAGCAAAGGAAGGCGGTCCGACGAGAACCCTCTCCGGCGGCCCAGTTCAGCCTCTCCACCTTTGGGAGCGACTTTCCCTCTTCAATGAATTGCGAGACTGTCTTAAATTGTGCGGGGGCCTTGACTCCCGGGGTCAGTTGTGGTGGGACCTCCAACAAGTATATGCGCTCCTTGGGCAGCCCAGCAAGGGATGCGGCCTCGAGAGCGGTCTGCAGGAGAGGGAGGCAGGTGAATAAGGCTTTGGCTTTGGCATCGAGCAGCTGATACTTTAGCTCAGCGGCCGAGTAGGCTGCGTTCGCCGGGGATACCAAACCCCCCAGCTGGTGAACGGCCCATGACAGCGGCAATGTATCGATCTGGGGAAGAATCTGGTGAGCCAGGAGACATTATACCGATCTGAGGCTTGCTTACAGTGTTCAAACTGAAGATCGCCAACGTCTTATCCCATTCAGACCCTGTGTTCGGCTTCCAGTCTAACTCCTTGGACAACGCGCGAGACAAGTAATCGACGCGATCTACCACTTCTAGTGCGGAGAAGCTCTTCCCGGTAATGCCGCAGGTGAAGGGGTCCCGGGAGTAACCCAGGGGATTCCGTCCGTATAGGTCTGTAAGCATGAATTCACTGAGTGGAATATTGTCCGGGATCGGCGGCAAAGTGCCTGCCTCTTTTGCAGGTAGGAAAACCATCGTGCGTGGGTGTGCGAATCTCAGTTATCTGCAATATGTCGGTAGGTGCTGGGGCGAGATCGGCGGGACAAAAGGCAGGAGGATGAGTGATTTCAAGAAGGATGAATAGAGGAAGAGATAATGGGGGAAAAAGTCACGATCGGCGTGGGTTGCAAGATATAAGTAAGTCACCGGTGAACTCCAAGCAGTGATGATGTGCGGGGAAAGCTTCTTTCGTTGGAGACGGACCGAGGCTTTAGTACGTCAGACACGGTCTCCCCTGAGGCTTGACGGGGATTTTTCCGACTTTCCAGCAAATGCGCTTGGGTTTGCCTGGTAGGATCATAAGATCCCTTTCAGAAGACACTGACTACTAGTCATAGTCCAGTAAGTCTTCTTTGAAGCATCCAGCTAACACTATTCACCGTATATAACTCCTTTTTGGCCACATCCCCTTACTGCTCGGACATCTCATAGCCGAGGGCCGACTGGGGACGACTGATTAATTGGTAGAAGGCCAGAAGCAGACGCCCCCAGAAATTAGGTAGGCCACTCCGACGGTCGGGGTGATCTGCAGCCCCACACGGGTTATGGCTAAGTGCTAACGGCTTTTTGCCGCTTCCACCGGGTCGCACAATGTTGCGCATATATCATCAACTAGGTTATCACCATGTTCCCTCTTTAATCAATAGCAATAATTGAGTCGACACATTCTATCGGGAAGCGTGAGATCACTTTTGCGGATGCGGAAAACCGCTGGTTGTGCATTGCCGAAAGTATTGCCCGAGATTGTAACCACAATGTTTCCCCACACCGAATCCCTGTTTGTTCAGGGGTCCGTCGGCCCTTAGCCGATGCCATCCTGGTAAAATAGTTACATAGCTGTTGATAGGTAGCTTTGTAACAATATCACTTTTACTTTACTCCTTCTCAGGATACGGAATTTAACCATCCCAAGTCATACTACACTTGTTCAATATATCCTGTAGTCACACTATCTGACCATGATGGTAATGAGAACAAACCGAGTACTACCCAAGTCGGATTTATATACTAGTATACGCGAATTATATGAACATTGTACACAAGGCCATAATTAACAATTCGTCACCATTCCCAAATTATCGACACTCCAATATCTAATATCAATACCAAAACACACCACAATGCCAAACATGAGAAGAAATACCTTTCACCTGACGCCAGACACGCCTTTCAGTCATGCAATTCCTTATCCCACGCTGCATGAGGTGCGATGCTGTTGGACACGCTATGAGATACTGTCCCATGCAGAAATGTGCCAGATATAATGAGAGAGAACATGATCAGCAGGATTGCCCTGTTTGATCAACTTTATTGTAGAGACAGTGGTGATGGTACATCTTGGGTGTTACGGAAGCGTTCCACGGTGTTGGATCGTATCTGTTCTTCTTTGGTTGGTTAATTCTATTGTGGGACTTACGATGCGGGGCTTATCCGAAATATCTTGATAAGATTTGCTGTGAGAATGCTGTCTGAGGTGCTGACATTAGCCATATATTTGTAAACGATCGAACAAAAAAGGAGGCCAATTATTTTATGCCGTAAACATGTTCAAACTCAGTTAAGCCAGAGTGTATCTGTTCATTGACTGTCGACCTTGGGCGAACTACAGCAATTAGACACTGTCTTTCTTAATATCAAGAGCCTAGAAAATTATCAGTAGCACTTCTTGGTCATGACTTGACCTTATAGTTGATTTTTTGGTAAAGACTACATCTGATATTGATATATATTCAATCGCCTTTTTGGTAATGTGTACTGATTCTAGCTAATATATACGGGACGTAGACTTAGTACTTTCAAAGAACTAACTTGTAGATCGATTCTCTGTCTCGGAAAAAAAAAATGATATTTGAGATAGAAAACGTGGCTTGGTGCAATCTGTAGGTCCAATTTTCACATAGTAGTATTCTACTATCTTGGTAGTCACAGTAGCATACAGAGTTGTTTTAGTGTGATTAAATGTCCCTACTAATCTATGATGCATACCAGTATAAGTTAGCAATCTCATTGGTGCAATAAATGTACACGAACCACACAGAACACTTTAGCGGGCTGATAGAGAATTCCAACTCCTATAATTCAGCACATTATAATCATCACCCCCTGGACGCAACGCTGCAAATAAATCAAACCATGAGCCATTGAGTTTTATTCTCTTCTTGGCTAACGGTCCCTGAACCAACCAGACATGATCAAGCCAGCTAGGCCAGCTAAGGAAGCTCCACTCAGCAAGAAGGGGTCCAAGGGGTTAGCAATAGCATGCAAGGGATGAAACCAGGTCAAAGTGGTGTCAGCAACCAGGCAGAGATTCCGAGCCGTTCGTCGGAGTCCGCGGGTTCCGCACCGTACACACCTCTCTGTTATAGTATAAAGCCAATAGTATGAACGACTTGCTGCAGATATCATGAGCAGAACTCACACAAAATGGCTAATACAACAGCGGTTCTCCATGGTTACTATCCTTCGACAGTATACCTACCACATTATGTCACCAATAAAGATTCGACTCTGTCGCTGATCGCTCAATTTGCCGTCCTTTGGGCTTTGGCCCTGGGCATCGCGTCCGTCATTATCCGCCGTCCGCGGAACTCGGTAGCTCGATCCGACCAGTTTGCGTTTATTTGGATGTGTTTCAGTAAGTATACTCCACGTTGCTACTGTTCAGAAGTCATATTCACAGCGGATGAAATTAGCGGGATGCATCCATCTATTCTTCGAAAGTTATTTTGTGGTCTACCACAAGACCCTCGCCGGCTCGCACACTTTATTCGGCCAACTCTGGAAAGAATACTCCCTCTCTGACTCACGGTACCTGACTTCGGATTCATTCCTCGTTTCGATGGAAGCAGTCACCGCCGTAAGTCCTTTAGTTTTTAAAACCCCAACACCCAATTAACACAACATCGACTAATGTATATATAGTTCTGCTGGGGCCCTCTCGCCTTCCTCATTGCATATTGCATCGCCACCCAGCATCCTGCCCGACATGTTTTGCAGCTCATTATATCAGTGGGCCAGGTCTACGGAGATGTGCTTTATTACGCTACCAGCATGTTCGACTTGTATTACCATGGAGTGTCTTTTTGCCGTCCTGAAGGTTATTATTTCTGGTTCTACTACGTTTTTATGAACTTTATCTGGCTTGCGGTTGGTACTTGTAGGTTTATCTGGATCTTGCTGAGTGGGTTGGAGAGAGCTGATCATGTCATAGATTTTGCGTACCAAAGTGCGGTGGAGATTACGCGTGGTATGAAGAGATTAAGCATGATGGATCGGAGGCGGAAGGCGAATTGAGTTGCATCGGACTTGAAGAGAAATTGACTTTCATGTTGATTGGGCTCGATTTGGGGGTTACGGGTGTCATTCAGGGTCTATCGTTTAGAATAGAGGATAGCTAAGGATATACGCTTGGGTAGTTCATAGATTTGTAGAGAATTGAATACAGATGTACCACTACATTTTAATAAAGACGTTAATATGAGCCAAGAGTCATCAAAGTAAAAGAGGTAAACGCCCCGGCTTAGTCTATTGCGACGCAGGTCAGAAAGTCGGGTCTCTGCCCAGGTACTCGGGTCCGCAGCTATCGGGAGAAGAGTCTACTCATACCACCCGCCTGTGAAATAACAAAGTAGTACCATGAAAAGTCACTCTACAATTCTCTTTTTCGAAACGATATAGAGTGAAAGGAAAAGAAACTATCTATCAAAATGGAACGTCTCCCCCGCACTCCCGAAGAAGCCGACAAGCTACTCTCCCTATCCGATCTCCTCCGTGATGCCGCCCTAACAGTCAAAGCAGAATGGGCCAGGGAAGACTTTTCCGATAAGCAAGAAAACAACCATCATCACAAAGGCCAAAGCCAACCCGAAGGAGGAGCGCGCCTCCTACCCAGTGCACGACTCTGGGAGGCCCAACGAACCATCGAAGCCATCTCAGGTGCACTGGTCGAACTCGTCTGCGAGCCCAGCCAGCGCATTCAGCAAGTCCTGACGCTGTACTGGGAGAGTCGGGCCCTCTTCATCGCAGCGGAGCGTCGGATTCCTGATCAATTGGCCGAGGCGGGCGAATGCGGAGTAGATGTTGATACTTTGTCGGACAGGACTGGTATTGAGGCGAGGAAGTTGGGTAGGCACTTATCGTATTCTTAGGGACATGCAGCAGTCTGAAACTGATCATTATGCAGCTCGTATCATGCGCACCCTCTGTGCGATTCATATCTTCTGCGAAGTCGATGAGAATCGCTTCGCGAATAACCGGGTATCGGCTGCGCTGGTGGGCAATGATGGCTTGAGGGCCTATGTGCAACTATTGTATGCTGTCTCCCCCTTTAGATTAGATTCTCTTCATTAAGCTAATAATACCAGCAACCTCCACGTCTATCGGGCATCCGAGTATCTGCCCCGGTATCTGCTCGGCAGCAAGGGTGCCTCGTATGACGTGCGCGAGACAGCCTTGCAGGAGGCTGTCGGGATCGATGTGCCGTTGTGGGAGTGGCTGGCCAAGAAGGTGCCGCTTGATCAAGTGCAGGAGAAGGGTCCAGGATATCCCAGTGTGCCGGATGTCTCGAATTGTAATCTGATCCCTGATGATGATGGGATGGTGCTACGGCCGGAGCTGAACAATTTCGCTCTGGCCATGGCGGGCGGAGGGAAGGCGTCGGGTGCGGCGCATGCTTTTGGTATGTTACTGTAAATGAATCAGGGTACAGTGCTGAATCCTGACTCTGTCTAGACTATCCGTGGGCTGAATTGGGCGATGGAGTTGTCGTCGATGTTGGAGGCGGCGTTGGTGAGTTACCTTTACTGAAACGAAGTGTGCATAAGTGTATACTAACCTACCATAATGCAAGGCGGCTTCGTCCTCCAACTCCTACCAGAATATCCCCGTCTCAAATTTGTAGTGCAAGACCGCCTCGAAAACGTCCAGCAAGGCGAGAGGGAGATCTTCCCGCGTGAAGCCCCCGACGCGATCCCCAGCGGACGAGTCACCTTCATGGCGCATGACTTTTTCCAAGAGAATCCGGTCAAGAATGCGGAAGTGTACTGGCTGCGCGGTATTCTGTAAGTACTCGCCTCGTCTTCTTCCACCCCTGCAAGTAAAAAAGCAACCGCTAATCTTAATCATCAAAACGGGATAGACATGACTGGTCCGACGAATACTGCATTCAAATCCTCCAAGCCCTCAAAGCAGCCATGGGCCCGCAATCTCGCATTCTCATCTGCGATCCAGTCATGAACACCACCTGTGGATGTGCGGAGATCCCGGCTGCTCCGTATCCCCTGCCCGCTAATTATGGATATCATTTCCGGTACTGCTATAATCGGGATCTGGGGTTGATGTCGACGATCAATGGGATTGAGCGGACCCCGGCGCAGTTCAAGGATCTGTTTGAGAGGGCGGGACTGAAGCTGAGGAAGTTTTGGCCGGTGAGGAGTATGGTGGGGATTACGGAGGTGGGGTTGGCGTAGATGGTTATATTTAGTATAGTGGAGTAGGATAGAAAGCCTAGTTATGCAGTCTTTCGCTGTAGGATTCGTGTCGAGAAATAAGGGATTAGCTATGAGAAAGTAATGTGGCTACAGTTTGAATGTACCCTAACAACCAAGCAAACATCAAGTAAACAGTCCAATTTAGTATTTACCCAACTTCTAAGGGTATCTTGTATTGTGCCGCATATGGACGTTATGTAAAGATTATATACTACTTCAGTTGAATCAATCAGAATAATCACTACTAACAGACCCTGCTCTTAATGCGAACATGGAAGCCAGAGGGCATAGTAAACCATTTCGTCTCCAAACTCCAGTCAGCAGTCGGATTGGCCAGTTCCAGCTGGCGAGTAAGGTTAGCCATATGCTTTAGCATGACTAGGAAGCAAGATAATTTCAGTAAAATGAAGATGAAAACATACCTGATATCTCTGCAGCATCGACGGAACCAACTTGTACACCTCTAGATAGGAGAGATTCTTCCCAAGACATACGCGATGTCCGGCACCGAACTGCAATAGCATGATTAGTTTTCCATCTCAAATCCACAGGGCTCATTATATCTTCAATGATGAAAGAAGTATGCCTACCGTCAACAGCGAATTATACATAACCTTCTTCTTCTCCGGCTCACACATCCACCGCTCCGGCCGCCACGTCTCCGGATCATCACCATAAAGACCCACCTCCCGATGCACCGCCCACGGGTTCATCGACACGCGAGTCCCCGGAGGGATAAAGTGTCCATCCACGGTGAGCCCGGATTCAGGTACAATCCGCTCCAGCGGGAACCCAATCGGCGGGTGCAATCTGGAGGCCTCCTTGACGCAGGCGTCCAGGTACGGCAGCGTTTGTGCCTCTTTCCAGGTGACCAGGGGTGAGATGCGGCCCTCATGCGCTGCGGTGTCGATTTCTGTTTGAAGTGTGGAGAGGGTGATTGGGTTCTTGAGGAGGTAGTAGAATACGACACTGGCCATGATGGCTGTGGTGTCGCCGCCGGCTTGGATGTTGGAGTTGGTCCATGTGGGGAGGGTTCTAATATAGTTAGATATTTAGTCAAAGAGACAATAGAAGAGAGAGAGAAGACGACTAACAATTCAGGCAGATCTGGATTCCTCTGCCTTTCTTGAATAAACGACGATAAAAAGTCTCGCTGGTTGATACGATCACGCTGCTCGTCTGTCATATCGAGTCGTTCCTGAATCCGCGCTGCCCCAAAGTCGGCCAAGGGGTTTCGTTTCGAGACGGTAGGGAGGAGAGGGTTGTCTTTCCATAGATAGTCCAGGATGGGCATTTGCGTGTTCTATGTAGGTATCACTGTCAGAACCAGACAAAGTCCGCTTTCACATTACATCTTCTATCTCATCGTCATCGGGGAGGAGTTGAAGGACATACCGGCGCAGCAACACGGAAATACTTCCAATTATTCTCCATCACCCCCTCAATATCACCTCCCTTTTCGAGGAACCCCAATCGCCGCGAAAATGTCACCTCGCCCATGACATCGAAGGTGAAAAACTGCAGCCACTGGCCAAAGTCCACGACCTGGTCACGGTCCGTGAACAGCTCGTCCAGCCGGGCGAAGAAATACTGCATGGTGGAGAGGACGAGCGGCTCGAAATTAGTGAGATTGCTGATCGAATACAGATTGGCGATGGGCCGGCGCATGCGACGGTGTAGATCTTCATCGCGCGTTGCGAAGACATCGGGGATCTTGCCTCCTTTGATGCGAGGGATGATGGAGTCATAGAATTCGGACTTGATGACTATATGTTTAGTGATTGGGGGATTGGGGGAAGTGATGCTATACGTACCTTGAGGAACTTCGCTTTGAAGCCATAGATCCGATCAATTGCTGCCGGCTGCGAGACGAGGACTGCTTGTGGGCCGACGCGCACGACGGTGCCGTACTGGCGATGGAGATCGGTGTGTTTTTGATGCAAATCGCCGGCCAGAACCCATCCTCGACGGGTGAAGTCAGTGAATGCGGCGAAGAATGGACCTGGGATGTGTCGCAGTCGGAAGTAGTTCAGGATCAGGTGCGTGGTGACGAGCACCACGCCCGCGATGGCCAGCGTCTCGATCATGTTTAACGAAGAACAAGTGGTCGTCTGTCTGTCACCAGAGGTGAAGAAAGATGAAGAATAACTATGACAACTAAGTCATTCTCATTGGGCATGTCATCGAGAGAGAAACAATAAACCGGAGGATGTAACTACACTCGGGTCCGCCATAGAGAATGACCACCCAACTCGGGTCTTCCCCAGCTTCATAATACACCAACCAGCATACAACTCCTCCACCATAGTCCTCTCTCAATCTTTACCTCAGCTACTACTCTTAGATTATCCAAAATGGTCACCTTCAACCTCTCCTACACCGCACCCATCAACCGCCCCAACCATCATCCCACCCTCACCCCGAGCCTAGTATGGAAATGCATCGATCGCAAAGTGCGCCACGCCGAGCAATTCGTGCCCGCCATCGTGAAGACCGAGCTTCTCTCCGAGTCCGCCACCGAGTTGAAACGCCGAGTCAACTTTGCGCCTAACGGCCATCCAGCGGGGGCTACCGAGGCGATTGAAACGTGTCGGCTGTACGAGCCATGTCGGGTGGAGTTTGTGGCTGCGGATGGCAGCTCGATAATTAATGCGGTTAGTCGGGGGTCGTCGGATGATGAGAATGATTTGTATTATACGTATATCTTTGAGTGGAGGCATCCGGATCTGGTGGAGGGGTCTGTGGAGGCGCTGGCTCAGTGGGAGAGGGATTGGAAGGTATGATTATGCTGATCTTTTTCTTGTAATTGTCATTGTCGTCTCGGTTGATGTGATTGATGTTGGTTTGATATAGACTACGCAGCTGGCTGTGGAAGCGACGATTGATACTATGCGTCGGCTTGTGGCTGAGGGGGTGGTTTCTTGAGGGTGAAGATGGTGTCGAATAATAGTAGTAGTTGAGTTACCTAGACAAATATAGGATTGGTGGTTTGGCAGGTCGTATATAGCAGCGTAGAAATAAGCAATGGCCATGGTTGTTGCAGTGGAAGTATAGAACGCGATGTCCCTGATAAGGTATAGCTAGTCAGTTGCAATATGCATAGCCTTGATAGTGCAATCGTGCCCGTAGTAACTTGACTGATGACAACAGGGCTTTTGTGCTCTCCCACTCCTTTACAATATTCTACACAATAGAAGAAGTGTACGTTGCGTCAAAATAAGATTCATACAATCAGCCCTACTCCATTCATCTACCCTCCGCACAATCATCTCCCCACCCTCTCAAACACAAACCGATACGCAGGCTGAATCGCCTCCCACCTCTTTCCATCCGCATCTCGAAACAAATCGAATAAATGCGGCTGGCCCTCAATCAACGTCATCCCCGCCTCAACGCCCACAGCCTGCAACGCCTCCACCGTCTCCATCGCCTGCTGCCACGGAATCAAATCATCCTCCGTGCCGAACACAATATGCGTTGGAGAGCGGTACGTCCCACGCACGATCTGCGCATACGGGCTGGCGCGGATAATCTCCTCGGTCGATGGCTGCTCCAGATCATGATACTGCGCTATGTTGTTACCACCATAATCATCCACCTGAGAGGGTAGACCTCGAAACAGCACCGGCAAGGTCTGAGCGCGCCAGTTCATATGTAGAATCAGCTGGCTCCGCGGATCCTGGGGCGCCATCCAGCCGCTCATGGCCATCATGGCGGGCGGGACGTTGTACGCAGTAATTGGGGAGGGGTGGACGGCGGAGAGGATGTTGTAAGACCGGTCGACGAAGGGTTCGGAATGTTTGGGAATATTGGGGGTTCTCCAGAACTCGTCTTCGTAGTTTGTGGGACAGTAGAATGCGAGGATGGCATCGGGTGGAGGCACAGGGTCGTCGTCGTCTTCTTTATCGTTAACTTCAACATCTTGGACGGTCCAGGCGAGGGACATGGCGAGGGTGCCCCCTGTCGACCAGCCTATGGCTACTGCTTTGGAGGGGTCAATTTGCAGATTCGTAGATGTGAGACGCAGGGATGGTAGGGTTTTCCGCGCCCATTTGTATGCATCGCGCACGTCGGTGATAGGCCCGTCGAGGAGGTTGATTTCCGGACAGAGTCGGTAGTCTACAGAGACTGGGAGCAGGCCGTGATCGAGGAGAAGTTGGATTTGTCGGGGTCGTACGTCTTTCCGGGAGAGCATGACGTGGCCACCTCCGTGGACTAGGAGAGCTGGTTGTCGTCAGCTCTGGATCGGTTTGATAGGGGGCTTGGTTATGTTCGCTATGCCGTACCGACTGTCCATGTGTCGTGCTTGGTTGCCTGTTCCGCACTGGGAAGGTAGATGTCTGCGCGTAGAGGTAGACGCTTATCGGTGTGCTTGAAGACGACCGTCTCTATGCCTCCTTTGGTGACTTGAGGGATGCTTCGGAAGTTGGGGTCTGTGGCAGGTTGGACGAAGCCGGTGATGATCCGGACGACTTGGGACTCGCGAGTGGATCCTCCTGTCCAGGAGACATGGTTGAAGCCGGTGTTTTGCACTAGATCACATTGGTCAGTACGAAGCAAGAGTGGTTAAGAACGAGAGAGGAAACATACTGCACTCTTCCCAAAACTCAGGACTGGCGAGGACATACTTGCGGCCATCATTAAACAGCCACCATCCTTCCAGCAAGCCAAAGACGAGGTCAAACCAGAACATTCGAGTGGTGAACTCCACCAAGGAAACAAATCCATTAGGCCGGAGCAGCGTGCGAATATTCTGCAGCGAGTTGGGGAGATTACTCGTGGCATGGATACAGTTGGTCGACAGCACCACATCGAACTGGCCATGGTACTCGGCCGGAGGGGTCTTTTCGATATTGATCGTGGCATACTTCATACAGTCGTACTTGGCAAACTTGCGCTTGCCTGCATTGACGAGCGACGATGAGATGTCCGTGAAGGTATATTCGATCGGTATACCACGCTTCACGAGCCGCTCGACCACCCATTTGGTGGTGGAGCCGGTGCCTGCCCCCAGCTCGATAAGTCGGAACTTGCCACTGGGCCCGGGCGTGGCCGTGCTGAGCGTGCGTTCCAAGAAGCTGGTCAGCAGCTGCGACATGATCACGTACATCGGTCCGGTGCTGTACACGTCTTCGAGGATGTCTCGATTGGCTTTGGACCCGAACAAAAGGGTCAGCGGGTCTTTGGCGCCGCTCAGAAGCTTGGCCATCTCCGAACCACACACATTCAGCAGCATGTGCTCCTTGGCGTGCTGGGGGAATGCATCGACAAGATCCTTGAAGAGGACGCTGGAGTGTGTTGGGTCGATGGCTATCTCCGAGCGGACGTAGTGCTGTCCGTTGTAGTCGGCAACCTGGCCGTCCCGGAGGACCTCATACAGCACATCTTTGAGATTGTGGTGCTTCGGAAGGCAGGGGAGTTCGGGTATTGGGTCGCCGGGCTTGAGCTGGCTGAGGTCGATGCCTAGATCTGCGAACGCCTCGATTGTGTATGCCAGTACAAGCTTGGCGTTCTTTGCGTAGACATTTTTGTAGAAGCCGCTGAATTTGTACTCATCTGCCAGTGGGTCAAAGTCTGCCTTGATGGACTCGAATGCGCTCTGCGCGTCCGGCAACAGCGCATCCGGACTACCATTCGTCCAGGGGTCTTCCTTCTCTAAGGCAGGTGTTGCTGGTTCTGGGGTCATGGCCTGGGAGGTCAAGGTAGATGATGAACCCAGGTTTGGAGTGCCGGCTGCTACGACCATGTTGACGAGCTCGTGGAACGTGCTCTCGGTCGTGAGTTGGCTGACATCGATAGTCACGCCAAACGTGGTCTGAATGTCAGTGGCCAGCTCCATACAGAGCAGCGAGTCTAGACCGGTGTTGGCCAGGTTCGTAGTCCGCTGGAACGTACTGGTTGGACATTCCAAGTGGCTGCTAAGCAGGCCGGCGAGACGAGACACGAGTTCCTCTTCGTCCTCTGTCTGGCCAGGGGGCTTCTTTTCAGTTGTCGACGTACCATTGGCGAAGGATGGCCGGTGATGGTCGTCTGATGAAATATCGATGGCCGAGTCGCTCGAGCCACTGCTGAAACCGGCAGCTACTCGAGGTCCGCGAGCATCGAGATAGTCACGCAAAGCGGAGAATGTCAACAGATACTGCAAATCCTCCGGAGGAATGGACACCCCAAACACCTGGTCCACTTCTGAGACGATCTCGGTTGCCATCAGGGAATCGATTCCCAATTCTTCTAAGGTAATGTCACCCTGGAACCGATCCGTCTTCACATCGGTGATCTTGCTTAGTAGCTCCCGTAGAGGGCCCTCTACACTCGTAGGAGCACGCGGCGGTGGAACCTTTGCCTCAGATAGAGTCGTCGGTACAGATGGTGTAGTCTGGGTGACATCAGTTGGAGCTTGAGGCTTTGTCTCAGATGATACAGTGAATGGTAATGTCGCTTTATTGGACACGTCGTCGTTGGCGCGAGCGAGCACCTTGGTCAGAGACGTAATGCGTACTCTACTAAATCGCGCCCCAAAGACAACCATGAGCAGCTCTCCCGTCAACCGATCAGTTACAAACACATCATTCTGCATCTCCTTGTCGGAGACCCGGGTAGATGTAACGATGACAGTCCAGTCGTTGTGCATCGAACCCCCGAACCCGGCTGCGACCTGGATGCGGTCGACTTTGGAGCAGACATACACCTCATCCCCAGGGCAAGGGGCGAGACAGTTGGCAAAGAGACCAGGAACCTGGAGGAAGTTGTCGACAGCGACCGGACAAGAGCATAATCCCTCGGTTGCTGGGGGCTGTCCCGAGGGTAGGGACACTCGGGCTACTGCGGTGTCGCCGTGGGCAGTAATTCGGCGAATCCCTTTGTAGAAGTCATGGTACTGGACCACCCGGGAGAACAGCTGGTAGATGGCAAGCCCTTGGACAACTTCGCCGTCAGGATGCAAGGAGTTGTTATCGAGGCCGTGGTGCTGCTGCAGGAGTCTCCCTGTTCGGGCGAACTCTGCTGGGACGCTGGAGTCGTCGGCCGCGATGATATCTACTTTTCCTGTGGCATGAACAGGATCCGCTGAAGACGCATTCTGTTGACGGTTTCGGTCCACAGCATGAAATGCAAAGTTCCAGCTCCTCCCGGTGTGATCCGCCTGCGTCAGGATCAAGCTGATCACTTTGTCGTGGGCGATGCCGAGTGAAGCCGTGATTTCCAGGCCTTCCACCCGTGCGAATGGATGGGCCGTGATACCCTTGGCTGCTGCGATATCTCTCGCTGCCTGCAAGACCAGTTCAATGTACAGTGGGGCTGGACAAAGAGGTTGGGCCAGGACACTATGCCCTTGCACGAGCTTCGTCCACTGCTCGCTGCGAGGATCAATTGTAAACGTCGCCACGGGAGGAGACGTCTCGTGGAAGCCGACAAAGGTAATCAACACTGGCTCTTTTTCCGGGACGATTGGCTCTGGAGCCTTCTCGGGCTGCTTGCTGGGTTCAATCTGGCGAAATTCAAGCCAATGTCGCGTCTTTTCAAACTGATACGGCGGCAAATTCATGGGCTGATAGGCCGCCCGACAAGTCCTATGAAAGGGCCAGAATTGTACCTGATGACCGCGCTTCCAGAGGGAAGCGGTAGTTTCAGCGAGAGACCCCATGGCATTGTCGCGACTCAGGTTTATCGGCAGAAAGAGGCTGTCTCTACTGTCGGTGCTCGACAAGGCCCGACGTGCCATGCTGGTAATGGACGAGTTCGAGCCTGCCTCCAGCCACGTACAGGGCCCAAAGCGATCTGCAATACGCTGGACAGCGGCTCCAAAATACACGGGGGTTCGTGTGTGGTCTGCGATAAATTGGGGAGTCGTGCTTGTCCAGCTTTGGTCGTTAGAACAGGTCTCGATCGGGATCACCGGCTTATTGAACGTCAAGCACTCGGCAAGCTTCTTTAGCTCAGGCAGGATCGGGTCACAGAATTGCGAGTGAAAGCCATGAGTGACATTCAGCACCTTGTGTTTGATCGCCGTGGACTGCTTGAGCACCTCTACAACCGTGCCGATGTCAGCGGCGGACCCAACGAGGACATGGCTCTTGGGACCGTTATAGCAAGCCACCTCAGGAGACAGTGTCTGCCCGGTCTGGCTGCGAACCGAGGCAATGAGTTGCATGGTATTCTCTTGATTGCCATCCAGCGCAATCATCGATCCTCTTTCGTCTCCCCACATGTCGCGCATGAGAACTGCCCGGCCGTGGACCAGCTTGAGGCCGTCCAGCAGCGACAGGACTCCCGCAACAGTTAATGCCACGAGCTGACCAAAGGAATGACCAATAACGTAATCTACCTTGAGACCACAGTCAATCCAACACATCGCGCTGGCGTAGTGCAGTGCGAATTGCATGCACTGCAACGCCACCACATCATCCATGGGTGTCGGGTCAAAGATGCCGGGGTAGATGCCCGCATTACCAAGAGTACGAAGCAGCTTGTCGCAGCGATTGAGATGCTTGCGAAGTAGAGCCGACGAATTAAACACATCGCGGCTTAGTCCAATGGATCGGTTTGTCTGCCCACCAAAGGCGAGCACCAAGGGTGGGGAAGGGGAGCTGAGCACGCAAGGGCTAGACTCGGGATTAGACGCCGCGATGCGGAGCTGGTCATCCAACTCGGCCATGCTCCCTACTGTGGCGATCAGCGTGTTGGGAAGGCCCCTGTTCTGCTTGTCACTCAGATTGAAGGCAATGTCCGCCAGTATGTTCGTGGAGGACGACGGATGCAGCTGGCTGATTTGTTCGCGGAGCTTGTGGCAGTTCTCGGCGAGGCTCTTGGGGGAATTCGCCGAGATGAAGATGGGATATTTGGATAGCGCTGTTTCCTGCACCTGCGTTGGTGTCATGGTTGCCGTCGACGATATAGGTTCTCTGACCACCATGGCAGCGATGCTTCCGGCAGCACCGTAATTGTTCACGCAAGCAATCCGCGTCTTGGCCGTCCAAGGGATCGTTCGCGTCGGTATCTCTACTCGACCAGGAACGAGGTCGATCTTGGGATTGAGTTTGGTGAAACTGGCCTGTCGTGGAATGAGTTGTTTTTGCATCATAAGAACCGTCTTGATCAGCCCTGCCACTCCCGATGCGCCCTCCGTGTGACCAATATTCCCCTTGACAGAGGCAAAGTAGAGGGGTTGTTCACGATCCTCGCTCGCAAACACCTCCTGAATCCCTAGGTATTCTTGTGGATCGCCGATGGGAGTGCCCGTGCCGTGAGCCTCGAGAAAGGTGACATCCCTCGCCGCCACGCCCGCCTTTTGCAGGACTCTGCGATACAGCGCTGTCTGGGAGGGACTATATGGCACTGTGATAGGCGTCTTATTGCTACTCTGCTTGACAGACGAGGACAGAATTGTCGCAAGAATTTGGTCTCCATCCTCCACGGCTTGAGAATACTCCTTCAACATCACCAGCGCGACACCTTCACCGCGGCAGTACCCATCTGCCCCAGCATCGAACGACTTGGTAGCACCTGTCGGACTCAGAAAGGAAGCCGCCGCCAGGTTCTGATAGAAGTGAGGACTCGTGAAGATCGAGACACCCCCGGCCAATGCACTCGTGCAATCGCCATTCAAAATGGCTTTGCAGGCGGCATCAATGGCCACGGCGGACGACGAGCATGCCGTGTCCACGGAGACCGACGGGCCTGTGAAGCCGAAGAAGTGGCTGATCTTCCCCGTGAGAAAAGCCCGGAGGGTTCCCAACGTGGAAAAGGCATTTGGGGGATGTCCAGCGACGTTGTCGTTGTAATCGGAGGCACACACCCCCACAAAGCAGCCTACATCCGTATCTTGCTGGTCCGGACCAAAGTAGCCACTCGACTCCAGAGTCCGGTAGGCGACTTCGAGCAGAAGGCGTTGTTGCGGATCCATCGACGCTGCTTCCCGGCTCGACTTTTTGAAGAAGCGGTTATCGAAGCAGTCGATGTCGTCGATGAAATTGCCCAGAAACACGGATTTGTCCGAGCTGCGGTGGTGCTTCTCCGTTGGAAATCGACCCTCTGGTGGCCTCTGCACCATCGACAGCCCTTCGTCCAGGATACGCCAGTAATCATTGACGGAGTCGGCACCGGGGAACTTGCATCCCATTCCGATGATGGCCACTTCTCGTGCTGGGCCATTCCCTTGTTGCTCGGATAGTACCATGGTGGTTTATTCGGTGTTGAACAAATGGAGGAAGTGAGTTACGGTCGTTGAGCTTCTCGAAATAATTCACAATGGCCGTGTAGTGATGAATAGGTCCATCAAAACAGCTAGGAAGTCATTATCGGTATACATCAGATACTATAACATCATGCAGCCAGTCGGCCTAGTGGAGTAGCTAGTGGGTTAGTGCTTATGGGGACCTGTCTGGATCTGAGGCGGCTGCTAACTCGGGTCCGCCATCAGGATGCTGCTGGGACACCCACTATGAGCCTTCATTATTCGCCTAGAACTCGACGGATTCACTTTCAAACAAGGGTTGGCTACGGGGAGGGTCTATGCATCCTATTGTCTCTTATTCCACGCCGTTGCCACACTGCAGTTGCAGTACCTTTTATAGTATAACACATCTATATAAGATCAGGGATGAAACCTATTAAGCAGCTTGCCCAACCGCATACGTCTATGTAAATCCAGTTTTATGTTCGAAAAATATGTCAATTTTAATGTCAATACTTACAAATAATACCGAAGATAGGCAACTGAAACAGTTGCTTCTCGCCACGTTATCATAGAGGGCTATGCAGTTTGGCAGATCCTCCGGGATTATTCCTGCACAAAGCAACCTTGGCGCTCTCGTATCACCAACATCTTGGCCACTAGCCAGATAATGATTGGTTATTGCTCGTTGACGGCTAAAATGTGATCCTACGGGATGCCGCTACCTGATTCAACAAGTTTGATGTTGTAACTGTGTCTCCATAGCCTGACTGACTCTGTAGCTCCACGGGTCGGTCCACTTACTGCACCGTGCAGACGCCACTTTGGGGAGGAGGTAAGTGGCTCCGATGCATCTTCTCACACCCTTGTATCTAGCTTTCACGTCGTTGATGTCGACATTAATCCGAGCTTGGTCAAGCCCATAATAGCTACCACTCTATTCGTTGGTATCTACATACGACCTAATCCTACCCGTAACCTTCGATGTGCCAAACTCAATTGCATCAAGCACTCATGAAGCCTCACTGGATACAACGATAGGTAAGCCGACTACCTAGCCAAGACCCGTGCAGATGCTGCGATTGGGGGCTACTGAAGATTCGATGCCGAGTCCAGAGTGTTTATTGCAATGAAGGATTTGGCCAAGACGGCCTGGCAAATCCTGAGGGGCCAGCGACCCCCGCGAGTCCTACACGCAGGATCTTCGCCGAGCCTACCCCGCGTGGGATGAATCTGCAGGCAGTTCTTCAGCTCCCGAAGTTCGGCTTTTATTCAGATACCAAATCTGGAGATTGCCCTTGCAATGTCCCAATGTCCATCATCGCTCGCGCTTGTTAGGGCTGACATAAGCTTGCAGGAATGGATCTGCAACACCGCATCATCAGGGAAGAAACCCATCACACGTATGAAAAGAGTGATAAGGGATTATTGGCCTGCAATTAATGCGTGTCAGAAAATAGTTTCTGCTGAAAATGGTAGCGATTGGGTTCATCTCCGAAGATATTCCCGGCCACAACTTTCAATGTAATCGCTTCCGCAATATATCAATGCTACCATCGCATACGGAGACATAGAATATACACCCCGGATATTTGGGGGAAGCCATCATGAGCACTGCAACACAAGAACGCCGATGGTGGACAGAGGAGGAAGATAACATCCTCCGACAGGAAGCAGAACTTCAACGTACAGTCACCCTACCCTCAACTGGAAGCTCATCGTATTCTGTTCTTGATCGGCGACGACAATGAGATTGTTGAGACATCTAATGAAAATCGATCATTTAGGAATGCAAGGCGGACCCAAAGATTGGAATACCATTGCAGCCAAGCTCGCCGGGCGTAGCAATAAAGATTGTCGTAAGCGATGGCACAAGATTGGACCGAATATCAGGAAAGGAGCTTGGACGCCTTCCGAGGATGGGCGCCTGCAGGATGCTGTTAAAGCTTTTGGCGAAAGGCACGTTGCCCTCAAGGTCATAACTGAGTTCTCTCTAACGAGGCTTAAACTGCAGATGGACCCAAGCTTCACAAAGGGTAGGCACCCGAAATGCAGACCGTGAGTAGATACCCTCTTAGCCAAACCTACCGGAGACACTGGGATGCCGTCATGGTTTAAGAGTGAATTCTAGCTCATACCAATCAGAGTGTGCCAAACGGTGGCGCTATGCATTGAACCCCGACGTGAGCCTCACTCCGTGGACGGAAGAGCAGGACTCTGAGCTGTTGCGTGCTGTCAATGAGCTGGGCCGCAACTGGAGCAAGATAGGCAGTACGAAATTCCCTTACAGGTCTACGGTGGACATCAAAAACAGGTATCCCTGGATCTCCCGTCTATTCCTCATGTTGGATAACTTGGGATACCAATGGATAACCCCGGCAGATATTGTATCCTTCAGCGAAGGCGATTGAATACAACCACCAACCCAACCCACAACACAAGAGCGGACTCCCCCATCAACGTGAACTTCTCCGAGGAGCTGGGATGGTCCGAACCGGAGGATACACTCGAAGATGCCGAGAACAATCCTCATGACACAATCGAATCATCCCCATTGCAGCCCATCTCCGACACCGCAATGACCGACTACGATCTTAACTCCGCAGCATTATCTGCGGTCACTCCTATTGACCTAGGCAATTATCCCGATTTCAGTCACGATATGCTGCCGCCATTCGCCACGGACATGTCCATTGAGCCATTGGATCCGGACTATCTCCAATTCTTGGACGGCTTTGAGCAGCCCAAGGCTCCGGCTCCTATGACTGGCTTGGAGTGCATAACTGCGAAAGATATCGTCACCACTGAGACCGGATTGAAGATCGGAGATGGCAGAGGAGGGGAAGCTGTGGACGCAGCAGACAGAAACCAATCCAGCCAGACGGACGCAAGACAGTCGCCAACAGGAGACCGGCCGCAACTGAGTACACTGATTCTGGAAGAAATGGAGCCCCAGACAGTCAATCTGGTCGTTAACACACTGCTGAGCAGTAACTCGCGCTTTCGGATGCGGTTGGACAATCACTGCTGATGATGCCCTTCTACGATATATTCCTTTGTAACGTCGACACGACTATATGCTATCTCTGTATATACTATGACTAGAATGATTACTAGATTGTTCGATGCTATATGGAGATCAATTGATACTCTACAGCATAGTAGTAAATCACTGAATTGATACGATTCACCCCCACAACTCCGAGTTCATCCCCACGATCTGGCGGTCCCCGACGACCTCAATCGACTTCAAAATGGCATCCAGCTGCTCCTTCTCCTCCGCGGACAGTGAAACCGCCGTGCAGTTCTCCTCCACCCGGGACGCCGCCGTAGCACCAGGGATAGGAATGATCGTACCACAGGGACCAGTGTTAGAATGCGCGCGGATCCACGCCAGGGCCAGTTGGGCAGGGGTGACGCCGCGCTGCTGGGCGAATGCATTGATTTTATCCACCAATTCGAGGTTTTTAGGGAAGTTCTTCAGTAGTCAGTATTTTGCATAAACCACCAACAAGAACACCAATAAGAGAAAAAGGGGGGGGACTACCTCCGGCTGAAACCTCCCAAACAAATGCCTAATATCCCCCTTCGGAATATCCTCCAACGTCTTGACCTGACCCGTGAGGAACCCATACCCGAGCGGCGCATACGTCAAAATGGGCACATCGAGCTCCTTACAAGTCGCAGCCACCCCATTGTCAAGAATCTCCGTACTCCACAACGAGAACTCCACCTCAACCACACTCAACGGACACACCGCATGGGCTTTCCGAATGGTATGCGCACCCACTTCCGAGAGTCCCACTCCGCCGATCAACCCTTCCTCTTTCAACTCGCGCAATGCCCCGATCGTCTCTTCCACGGGCACATTTCGATCCATGCGCGCGGGGCCGAAGATATCGATCTTTTTGGCCTCGCCCAGGATCTGGCGACATTCGTCGAGGCTGGCGCGGACGCCGGCGCGTGTGCATGTAGCGGATAAGGTGGCCGCGTCGGAACAAGCTCGGATGAAGAGGGTGACTTTGTTGGCGTCTTCGGGGTATTTGTCGAAGTAGCGGCGTAGGAGGTGCAGGCCTGCTGTCGGAGGTTGAGGGGGCATGCCGTATACGGAGGACGAGGACCAGATGGTGGCGCCGTGTGAGATGGCCGCTTTCATGGCACGGAAGGCTTGGTCGTCGGGCGTTGGGTTGGGGCGCCAGGTCATCCCGAGGAGGCCGAAGCCGGTGATGGGGAGGGGCTTGGATAGTGGCATATTCCGTCTGTCTGTATAGAGCGATGTGGGGGATCTGTGTGGTAGGAGATATATGATTGTAAGGATTTAGTGGAGAGAGATATTTTGACTCTTCTTTTGTGATCAAAGCGAGTTCCTAGATGATTGTGATATAGTCTCGAGACATTCGGAGATCGAGAGCTTACTCCGCACGGCAGTCCTCGGACTTAAACGGTGGAAATAAGAGCACGTCCGTTGGGAGTATGCGAGCCAAGAGTCCAAGACTCTGGATTCATCTTGGAAAAGCAAATAGTCCGAAGGATGCAGGCTAAAACGAAGGGTCTGTCTTGGGGCAGGTCCTTCGCGGGTCCGGGGGAGGGCCAGCACGGTACGGGCCGATCATAGCCCTATCTGGAGGAGGCAGAAATGGGAACAGCATCAACACACTTCTCGAGTCTTAGTGTACATGTTACAGTCTGTCTTTGTGTAGGAGTGCTGTCTGTCAAATCCATTGCAGAATTTGTTTCTCATCAACTATGTCTACCTTGGCAGAGGCAACCGCCCTTGTAGAGAGCATCGAGCGCATCGTCAATTCTCCACAGGTCATTACTGATCTGCATGATGATTCTCTCCGTCGCAGACTGCGAGAGGCTGGTCGGAAACTGAGCCTCTCAATGGAGGTCCCCGGCGATACGATTCATCGCATTGCATATGCTGTAAGCCATCTTGCATCTTGCATCTTTCTGGACCCTCACTGACGAGGGAGTGTTGTAGCCCATGCAGGTCGGGTTAGCTCGTGTCGGCGTCGATACACGACTGTTTGAGATTCTATGCGAAGAGGGCAATCACAGAGTAGTTGACCATGCGCAACTCGCATCCAGGACCGGAGTGGACCCGGTGTTAATGAGTGAGTGGCAGTCAACTTGGACCAGATGTATCACTAACCTACAACGCAGAGCGCCTCCTGAGATACTACCAATCAGTAGGAATGATCTCCCAGCCAGCCGACGACGGCTTTGCTCCCAACAATGTAACCCGAGCCCTCGCCTCAGAAGGTGGCCGTTCAGGGATTTGCATGCAGTGCGTCGGCGAACCTCAACACATACGGTTGAACACTACTAATACTCAACAGACAAGACTTGCTCTCTCTGCCCTTCCTGGCCTTCCCGCAATTCCTACAAGAAACAGCATACATCAACCCGACTGACACTCGCCACACCGCATTCCATCTGGGCAAGCAAACCGACCAAGACCTATTCTCCTGGCTTCAGACCCATCCCCAGGATCAATCCACTTTCAATGCGTGGATGTCTGCGCAGCGTGAAACGCACCCCAATTTCTTAGATGTGATTAACTTCGAACAGCAACTCGCCTCGGGAGCTACAGCTACCGCATCGACAGTCCTCTTCGTGGATATCGGGGGCTCCAAGGGCCACCAGAGCATCGCTTTCAAAGAGCGCTACCCTTCCCTCCCTGGGCGGATCATCGTGCAAGATCTTCCTCATGTCATTGAAGCGGTGCGGGCAAATCCGCTCCCGGGGTTCGAAGGTATCGAGACACAGCCGCATGATATGTTTACGCCGCAGCCGGTGAAAGGTATGTTGAATTCATTCTTGACTTTCCATTCCCATTGTAGCGGGAGGCTTATTAGCCATGACTGACGATCTCTGATAGGCGCCCGTGCCTATTACTTCCGAAATGTCCTCCATGACTGGCCCGATGACCAGTGTCGGGAGGTCCTCGAGAATGTCAAAGCCGGGATGAGTCGGGACTCGGTGCTCCTGATCGACGAGATGGTCCTGTCTGAGCGCGGGAGCCCGTGGCGAGCCGCTCAGGCGGATTTGACCATGGCTGTTGCTCTGTCGGCCATGGAGCGGACAGAGGCGCAATGGCGGGCTCTGTTTGAGGCTGTGGACTTACGGGTCTTGGATGTTTTGGGATATCGCGAGGAGTTGGAGGATTGTGTTATGGTGCTTGCTTTGAAATAGATTCGGGTTTCTCATCAAGCTCGTGCTGAATAACAATATAAGATCTTTTACACTGAAACTATGACTGAATTCTAAAAGCCAAGTTTAAGGTCTTATTACTACTATTTCACCACTCTATGTATCCAATATGTTGTCGTCCCCCGGATGAATTCATAGTGTCTGGCCAATTCTATATATAGTGTTCTTCGTGGAATACATCCAACACCATCTCAATTTACATACCTCTAATAACCATGTCCTCGACAACAACACTATATAACTCCACACTCCTTCCAATAACGAACATACCCCCGAATAGTCCCATCACTCACAGCTCCCACCCTTCTCAGCGTTGGCGACACCTCTCGAGTACCCTCAGTCCCAAGCACAACACCACCACACGACATCCTCTCGAACTCACAGCGTAAGAAATCCACCAAATCCTTAGCCGGATTCCCATTATCCCCCGAACCCTCAATCAGCTCAATCCACTCCTTCAAAGGGCGGGTACTCGACCTAGGAATTCCCAGCTCCACTGCCAGAACATCCAGAACATCCTGCCAGCTTTGTCGGATTGGATTCTCTAGATGGTAGACCAGCCGGAGAGGCGCAGGGT